>NW_022740670.1:151982-220244 GCF_011630105.1 Anneissia japonica
GCAGAGCAGAGTTGAGTAAACATCGGTCTATCTTGGGGAAGAAGTGCCCAGCAATAAGCCATCAACGAAAATCTGAAAGAAACATGGCGTATATTTAATATCCAGTGTTAATAGTATTTTTCAATTAATTATAAATATTAATACAATAAATTATTGTAGATATATAGAACAATATGGCTGGTGCTCTATTAAATACAACATACTGCATCTTCCCATTTATGATGCATTGTGTTTAGAATCACTTTATTAATAAATTCATCAAAATTGGTAACATAATCATGGCCAATGGCCAATTTGTAAGTTACATTTACAGATCAACAATAAAAAACAGTTAATTAAAATCAAAATAGCGCCTTATACCGAAGTCTCAAAGTGCTTGAGGTGTGGACTAGCTCGCATAAACATTCTTTAATTAAAACTATGTCCAGTGCAAATAGCTTGTGAAGCATTTCACTTGATGAAATTTCCAAAGCTGAGGGTTAAGCTTAACCAAGTAAATTTTGCCCAGGAAAAATAACCAGGCCGTTTATCCCAAGTGGATAAGTTTACTGTGAGTAGTGAAACTTGGTTGAATCTTACAAGAGCAGTGCAATTGTGCATAATAAAAATATATCATGTACAATTGTGCACCTACAGCTTAACTTCAAATTTGACTCATCTACATTTAAATGCGCACTATAAAAAATTCATATTTTTCATATTAGAGCATAATGGTTGTACGTTTAAAGCCAGTCTCCGGAGGGAATTTTTTTTTTTTATATGCTGTAGAACTGATTTTTCTAAAACATGATAAGCATTTTTGACTAAAAACTTGGAAGCTGTTGATGAGATACAGATTTTTAAATACTTAAAAACTGAGGGGGAGGGGGTGGTCACGGCCTTTTCCCCCAGTTTTTAAAAATTCTAAAGTCAGTATCTCATTAACCGCTTCCGAGTTTTTCATCAAATATGGTTTTTGCGTCTTGTGTGAAAAACAATTCTATCAACAACATATCAAAATGTTTTCCTCTAGAGCCTGACTTTATAACAGTCCATATGCATGGTGAATATTTTTTATCCATGGTCTCGCTAAAACCTAATGTGTACTTAATCTAGCAGTATGAATTTCAAGAGGTCTTGGTCAAAATGAATTCAATGTAAACCCATTTATATGAGGTTTAACCTCTGTCCATACTATCAAATTTTCTTAGGAAAAAAACGGTTGTATGCCCATATATAGTTATGATCTGCCTATATATGGTCATGATGTGATGTCATCATGACCATTTTTAGGCATGTCACATGTTTTTGCCAAAAAAAATTTGATAGTTTGGACAAGGCTTTAGGGAGAGACATTGTTCTTGATGGGAAAAATCCTGAAACTTGTAGCAGGATTTGAACCATCAAACATAGATTAAATAACATACTACATTATATTAATAAAAAAAGTTAATAAAAAAAATAATGAATAATTCTTTTAATACACTGCAATATATTTAATGAAAGTAAAATATATAGGTTCCAATACTTTTATATTGGATTGCAACTACAACACCAGAACAAGAGCACTGTAGCAATTTGAAATCAATCTATCAGTGAACCAACCAACTTACAGTTCATCTGGGCAGTTTGGTGGTTGCGCCATGCGGTAACCAGCCTTTAGATACGCTGTCATCTCAAAAGGATCAACGTCGATGTAAGGTGTCTGGCCAAGCGTCATTAGCTCCCATAATGTCACTCCAAATGCCCACTGCAAGTACAACATAAATAACATTTTATGCTAGCTTTTCTTTACATATGGTGACATTAAACTTGTTTAGTGAGGTAATTCTATGGCAATACTAAGCCATTAATGTAAATAAATGACACAAATAGTGGTGATAAACTGTAATACAGGGCTATTATAGCAACAAACATAACGCAACTGTTCTGTTGTTATGCAACCACCAGTCATTAAGTTGAAAGATGTTTTTAATATCTAGCTTAAGGATACATTGTCTGTCTTGATAAAAAATGAAAAAAAAAAAATAAAAAAAAAAAATAAAAAAACTTAAATTGTTTACATTGAATGTTTAATTAATTAGAATGAGAAAATTTGTTCTTATATTTTTTGCTTAGATCATTAAATTGGATGGTACTTTCATCAATTATAGGACTTTTTAAAGAAAAAAGTCTCTAAATCACAAAAGCCTGAAATGTTTATATATCGCCCTGTATTTTAAAGCTCACTGACTTTTGCATCACTTACTGATTTTTGCAACACTATTTATCCTTCAAACTCTCATGTATACATTTTCTCAAATAATCTGACAAAAGATCACTGAGTTGCCTGACTTGATCATTTGGATTGATCGCCTTTCTGCCTATATTCAAGACCTTAAATAATTATTCATTAATATTTTAGCTTTAATTTGATACAAAATTTACTGGTACATCTCTTGTATATACAAAATATTACTTCTATTTAAAATATAGAAAACAGAATAGGATTGAAGTAAAAAGTGTAACACTTTGGGTGTTGAGTTCCAAATGCATTGAGATATTTTAATGATAATTAGAATAATGGTGGAAGCAGTTTGGTGCAGTGGAAATGGTTTGGTTTTCCAACCTCGAGGTCAGAGTTTTAATCCTTCGCTGTGCATTTCGCTTGTGTCTCTCAGCAAGGCACTTTATCTACATTACTTCAGTCTACCCAGCTGTATCAATGGGTACCAATAAATTGCTGGGAGTACCCTGCAATGGACCAGCATCCCACCCAGGAGGAGCATCACACTCTCATCTGCTTCACGCTACTTGAAACTGGGGATAAACTCGAGCAATATGAGTATCTTGGCTCAGCAAGAATTTACTTTACTTATAATAATGGTAGAATAACGCATCATGCTATTGCCTCTATGAGATTCACAATATCATTACCCCAGTCATTGGAATTAACACCTATGGAACACATACTTGAGCTCCCTGGGGTGAGTATACCATAACACTGCAGCAGCTAATCAGTGCATTTTGCATCCTTAATCCTACCAAATACCCACTTACTATACTCCTGGGTGGAGACAATGTGGAAAAATGCCTTGTCCATGGACATAAGCGAAATGCACACCGAATATTCAAAACCCAGACCTCAAGTTTGACAGCCCGAAACACAGGCGTTGCACCACCCACTCCCACAAATTAACTATTCTATATTTCATAGTTTTCCATATTATTTCTCCACAGACTGTGTACTCTATATATCTATCTATATACTTTATACTGTAATAGTCAAAATACAGTATTCTCAAACTTACCACATCACTTGCAGGGGTGAAACTCCTATGAATTATACTCTCAATTGCCATCCATTTTACAGGCCTGTTCTCGTTGTCTCCCAGGCAATGGTAGTCCCCCGGGAACAGGTCTCTAGCAAGTGCATTGTCTGTTACTTTCAAGTTATAATGTTCGTCAATTCTGAAAGAAGAGTAAAGAGTTGGATAATGATAATTATAATCATAAGTTTTCAGACCACAATAATAAATTAATATATTTATGACCTTTGATGACCTCGATATGGTGTCAAACTGCACTCCCTGACCCCAGCATGTGCTGCAACTGGTAGCATTGTGTATTACAATGGCTGATTTTATTTGTGCAGTTTAAAATCTATCCAGGAAAGTAGCTCTCGTTTCTTATATTATTCTTAGTTTAGTTACCTCGTCTTAACTTTCTTTTGCTCTAATTGGACAGCTTCAGAGGCAAGAAATAACATTTGAACTACACAATGGAACAGAGAATCCATTTAGATAAAAATGAAAGAAGGCAAACACTGCCTAATGAATGCAAACGAGAGGCAAACCCAATAAGTTATCTAAAAAAAAAACAACATTTCCTCCTGAGGGTGCTATTCACAAATGACATCACAGTGTAACATCATTAGCCGACATTCCTTTATGGGATGTGAAACGCTAAGTAATTCTAATTGGATTTCAACTACAACAATACCTATACATTATTATGGAATCCTGAGGAGTTGCTTCAAGGACATAAAGTATAGGTAAGCTTGTAATGTTTGTATATGGCTGGTTTTCAATTTCAATGTCATTTGTTTTTTGATATTTATGTCAAAAAAATAAATAAAATATATTATTTAGTAGATCCACATAAAATGTTTCTGTCTCCTTGATTTTATAAGTTAATTGCATGAAAAACTTCCCTCCATTTAGTATTCTGCTCCCGGAATTTAAAATGAAAACCTTAACAAAAACATTTATATCTGCTGTTCATCTTGAATTTGTTTTTCCGGTTATAGCCGAGACTTCCAGTTAAATGGTCGAAAAAGAGTATGTAGAAGGACTAGGAAAATAAAACACAAAAGGAAAATGAAGATAATGACTTTCATAACAGCCAACTTTCATGATAATGAACTAAAAAGTCAAGTCCATTATCGTAAAAAATAGCAATTTATATCGACCAACAAATATAAACGGTTACAATCACAGCAGAACTCGTTTGAAATGTGTTGGGATAATTTAAACATGCAATGTAAGTAACTTGACACATGTGTAATCAAGGTACGTGCTAAATTATGTGCACCATCACACCGCAGACTCATAAAGTGAGATTTGATCGCACGTAACTTATATTGCATGTCACGGTGCTGATTACATCTCAATATAGGACAGGTGAAACTGTACAAATTTATTTCAACGAAAAATATAAGGCTTATGTTACTTTAATGGGGGCTTCAAAGTGTTGGTAAAAAAGGGTGGTTATGATGGCTCCTCTACTTTTCTATATTTCCTTTGGTTGGTTTCAAAAATATTTTATGGCATAGTGAAAATGAATGAACTTTTATTCAACTATTTATTTTCTGGTATATATAAAATTAGGAATTTGTATAAAATTTTTATTCGAAGAATGGAACTTTCCTGAGTGTCAATCAAAGTCAACAACTGGCCAATCAGAACAGCGCTAAGAATAAGTGTGTGTCTCATAAACACACACACTGTCCCACAAATGCATGTGTTTGCGCATGTTTTCACATTGTTGTTTTACGGGACCTTCAACAACATCCAAGAGCCAGAGCTTAGTAGTAAAAGCCCAATAGAAAACCAACCCCGAGTTCTAAACTAATTTAATTCTGTTGACATGCTCCTTGGTGGTGTAAAAAAAATTACATAATTATCCATATATTTTCATTTTCATCCATATTAGAAACATATAAGTATTACTGATTAATGGTTTGCATGGCAGATAAACAATATTTTAAATTTGTGGTACACCACATGAATATTTCTGAATCTCTCAATACATCAGAAAATATAATATCATTTTAAAATCTTTATTTTTATCTGATGTTTTCCTATTCTCCTGTTACTCTAATCTTAATAAAACATTGAACTAAAGCTTTTTTTTTCTTTTTTTCTTTTTTATAGAATCAACATCAAAACATATGTTGTACCAAAGTATAGTATTACAGTAATAAGGTGATAAAAAAGTGGTAATTAGAATCACAGGAGATGAAGTGTCTGGCAGAGGACATCAAAGATATATGATCTTGTGTATTTCCGTAACAAGCAAACTATAAAAATACAATGTTTTTGATGGCAAGTATCCAGTTTATGCTTTAAAAGCTGGTCTCATAATAAGGCTTGTGGAGTTGTTTTCAGTCGTAAGAAAAATTTTGCTGTCACAGTAATTGAGCCCAGGATTCTGACATTGAAAGGTAAGGATCTTAACCACCAAGCAAATTCATATCCACCACATAGACGAATTAATATTTTATTTTTCTTACTTTTCAAACATTATTAGCTTTGAATCAGTGGTGTATATAGGATTCTTGAAATGTGGTGGGAGGGGGGGGGATTCCCTGATTGGGGTGCAGAGGCCCTGATTGGGGTGCGGAGGCCCTGATTGGGGTGCAAAAGTGAAGTGGGGGTTTTGATGATTAGGTGAGAGGACACTGGCTCACAATATGGGATAGGTGGGGATGACTGGGCGCACGAGTATTTTTTAAATATTATTAGCACCCCCCCAATAGATACACCACTACTTTCAATTAATTGTATTTTGATTCTATTCCATACAATTGCTACAAGCTATCTCCGACAGGATCGGCCAGTCAAATTTTGGAGCCTTCGAGATTGCGCGTGGGATTGCTACGCAATACAACGACTGCACTGAAAACACTGTAGTGACAGTGTAGCGATTTTATGGAAACTAGGCTTTATATATATCTGGAAAAATATATTCAAATTCAAATAAAATTCAAACAGAATAAACAAAAATTTGCTCATCTACTAACAGCTCGAAAACAGCATATACATTTTCACTCCCCACATTTAGCTTTGGCTGCATTTTTTTTAGGTATTTTCAGGATTATAATATAGACTGAATATCTTTAAATTCCAATTATTTCTGAAGCCATCTTGAAAAATTTTGACTATTTCGTAACATGTTGGATTTGAGGACTGCATTAAAAAAACAGCGTATACATCCTCACTTCCTATATCTATCTAAATCAGCTTTAACGCTAATACAAAAGAAAGAATCCGGCACTTTAAAGCTGATCTTGGATTAACTATTGGATTGCATGGAATAAAATTTTTTATTGCACTCGATTGCCGGCTATTAACTATCGTACACCGAGCCCGAGGGACAGATCATTTCAACCATCAGTTCGACAGCCAGCATTACTTTCACCGTCCGCTCCGGTCATCTGTGAATACATTCAGTTGATGGCAAGTCAAGGAATTTAATTTGTTGTACATGAACGAACGGAAAAAAATTTAGAACTGAACCTATGAATATTTTGATTACGACAGGTCAAGTTGGAGATTTGGATTTTAAAAATAAATGTCAATCACTTGTGAACTTGTAACTGTTTCATTCTCATAAAACATGAAGAAATTTTCTGTGTAAAGTCCTGTCCAGACTATTACAAAAACATGTGACATGCCTAAATATGGTCATTTTGACATCACATCATGACCATATATAGGTACATCATGACCATATATAGGTACATCATGACCATATATAGGTACATCATGACCATATATAGGTACACCATGACCATATATAGGTACATCATGACCATATATAGGTACATCATGACCATATATAGGTACATCATGACCATATATAGGTACATCATGACCATATATAGGTACATCATGACCATATATAGGTACATCATGACCATATATATAGGCACATCATGATTATATATGTGAATCAGCTTTATGTCAAAAGGAAATTGAAAAATCAGGAAAGAGCCTTAGAATCAGCTTCATTCAAAAAAATACATTACATCAAAATAGTACAACATTGGGGAAAATATTTTGAAAATCTATAAAAAAAAGTGAGAATTCTATAGTAGATGAGCTGTAGGTTGGTGGTGTCGATGCTCACCTAATAATCCCAGGGTTCTAGGTTCAAATCCAGTGAAATACATGAGATTTTTTTTTTCAAGACAACATAACTATAACTGACTGATTGATTGAATGGTCGGTTGGTTGAAAATTGATGATTGATCTGACAGATGATTAATGATTTATTAAAACAACCAAATTTAACTTACACACAATTCCTTGTTGCTAGGTCTTTGTGAATGACTTTTTTCTTGCTCAGGTACATCAATGCATGCGTAATTTGAATAGCTAGGTATACTAAGTCTCTGGTGGATATCGCCTGGAGATTTGGAAGGCAATTAAGAAATTGAATGAGAAAGATTATTATATGAACACTTATGGGAAAGATAAAAACATGGCATATTATATATAGCACACATTATATAATTTACATCAAAATCAATGTTAACATCATTAACAAGAACATGAACAAGAATTCCAGAATTTGATTAGCTAGGTATACCAAGTCTCTGGTGGATATCGCCTGGAGATTTGGAAGGCAGTTAAAAAATTTAATGAGAAAGAATATTATATGAACATGTATGGGAAAAAAAAACACATGCCATATTTTATATAGCACATAGGGCAATTTATATCAAAACAATAATAACATTAACAAGAACAAAAGCAGTTACAACAAATAAATATGTCAGTTTTCTATGGTTTTTCATAATAAATAAAGAAAAACAATATACTAAAGATGATAAATAAAATGTAAAAAAATTATGAAGGTATCTTTATTTAAATCATCATAGATGAGAGTGCGGAACTGGTTGGGTGTGAAATCCAACAAATTCAAGACTAGCTAAGTATTTTATATGCATTGATTGCTACAAACTTGTTTTGTTGGACAGCTGTCTAAAGCTGCCTGCACTCATCAGGCAAAACACATAATTTGTATCTGGGCAGCATTTTGTACCTGATGAGTGTGGGCAGCTTTTCACAGCTGTCACATATGAAACAAGCTTCAATAAATCCATAGGGAATTCTCTTAAGTTTGGCTAACTTTGTTTAAATATAAAATTATAATGGAAATTATAAATAACATCAATAACAAAATAAATTGGATATTATGGTAAATACCACGTCATATTGATTACGTGGCAATTCTGATTACAATAGAGAGTTTTCATTATCTTGTTCGAGAACCAATCTGCCGAGAAAAGTGCATTTTTTTTTGTATAACAACATCAAGATTCAGCTATTAGATCCCAGGAGAGAAATCAAGAATCAAAAACTGAATGTATTTGCAACATTTCAATGGAACTTGGTTATATTTCTATATTAAATGCTTATAATACTACCTTCAGAAATCATCATAGTTAATACTGATTGCAAATTATTTTTCACAGACTTTCACATAATCAATGTATTTTGTCCTAGGCCAGGCCCATTCCGTACCAATGCTTTCATGCCACCACGGCCCAAGCGCATGCCACGGGCGTAGCAACAGCCTGTGCTGCCACCAAGAGTTTGGTTCTCTGGGGGAATGCCTCTGGTTATCAACATACCTGATGAGTATCCCCTGGCCCTATTCTGCCGTTTCTCAAAAATTGTTTCAGGTTTCCTAACCCCATGAATGAGAACATGATCATAGGAGCAGCCTCGTCCTGCAGGGCCACGCATAGGATTGGAAGGATGTTCTTGTGGCTTAAGCCCTTCAGCATACAGCTTTCTTTTATTAACAAATTTCTTTGCTCATCAGATGCTTGATCTAAACACAGAGAAAAAAAAATGTGTGATAAAGAATGCAATCCTACTAAAAAGAACTCAAACTAACTAACAAAGTGCATTGCAACCGACACCCTTAAAGGACACTCACTGTATTCTATGACGGTAGTATCCAACTACGCTTCATGTAAGCATTAAACCATGCAGCGCAGTCTGCTGATTGTCGGTTGCAGTCTGAATAAATCTTTATTAAAAAAGATCCCTTGCGCATGTGTTGTGGTGTTACGTTCTTCATAGAATCACGTCGGCTGATGACTGTCGCTCGCATTGAGAGCCTGGATTTAATTATTAACATTTATTTTCATAATCAATCTCGACCTTAAAAAGCTAAATGATGACACAGGCAAAGTGTCAGCAAAAATACTTAACTATAATTAAACTCTAATGAGATAGATTAGATACATTTCTATATTGCTAAAACAGGTGGTTTGAAGATGATGATCATTCTAAATATAGTACCTATGGTCTAGACACTCATTTCATTATGAATTCAAAATAGATTTACTGAATTATGGTCATTAATTATATGCCTCAGCTCACCTGTTACTGTTTTAATAAACACCTCTTTTTCTATCTTCTCCTCCTCTTCATTCCAAGTTTGGTAAATTCCTTGGTACACACGTCCAAACGTCCCCTCAAGCAGCATGGTCCCAATGGTGATCTGTGTTTTATCGACAGCAATGGGACGTAATCGGTTCTTGATGTTCTCCATTGGTTCCTGCGGTACAGGCATATAGCTATGAACACTCCCAGCACATACTGAGGAAACAATATAAGCAATTATTTTATAATTTACCTAAAATTAAAAATTAATTTACCTGAAAAAACGGTCACGGTCAAGAAAATGTAAAATATAAGGAAAGGTATGAATAGATGGATAGTACATTATAACTTTGAGCTAGGATGTGTAAAATTGCAAACATAATTATTTAAAAAAATCAATTTAAAAATTAAGTTGTCCATTTAAAAATAATGATGAAATTAAATTGATATATCTGATGTGCAGAAAAATTTACTTTTTCTATGCATCAATTATATAAACTAAAACAGAAAATTACTGTAATCTAGAACAGTTCATGTTATGATTCCCAACAAAAGAATAGCTCCCAACTGTATACAACACATTTCTTTTGAAAATTTATGAATTAACATTTATTTATAGTTAAAAATACATCTCCCACTAACAAAAAAAAATTAAAAAAAAAAAAAAAAAAAATCAATCAATAGTATTTAATAATAAAAATACAAACACATTTTAAAGCGCCAATTAAAGAAAAAAAAAAAAACTGGCTTGTCACTGGCGCTGGAAGATGTTAGACTAGACCTGTGCCAAGGCTGTAGTTTATATTGTTAGTTATTATAAATTACAATTTGTAAATACTGAAAAGGAGAAGGAGAAGATTTAGAAAGAAAATTAGGTTGGTCCTTTGTTTGAGTGTTTATAAAAAATTAATCGTAATTTACTATTTTTGCACTAGCTGTAACTCTAAATTTGCTTAGTAGGATTTTTGATTTAAATTATGCATCTTGTGTTTATGCATAATAATGACCCCTGCAACTTTTGTCTTTTGATCTTAATTGACATTAAGAGTATATTAACAAAAAAAGTTGAGCTTTATGAAGAGGAAAGATTGAAGGAAAATTGGATTTAGAAAGCTACGTAACTTTGGGATGGATAATAATTGACATAAAGAAGATCTTTGAAATTTAATATTAGCCTTAATACACTAATGAAGAATGGATCTTTCCAGAATGTCATCAAACTCAACTGACCAATCAGAACAGCACCAGGAATATGTGCGTGTCTAACAAGCATGTGTGTTGTCCCACAAACGCACGCATTTGCGTATGCTCGTACTGCTCCTGAAAAATCTACTATATTCTTCTATGACCCTGTGATGTTGAACTCTCTTCCCTCTACCATAAAAAAATGCCCTATCTTGAAACGTCACATGAAAACATGAATTGTTGGACCTTAGTAACAATATCCAAGGGGCGGGGCTTAGTGGAAAGGACCATTAGCCTGCCAATACGCTACAGTGGCATATCTATAATAGTACGCACAACACCACACCCAAAAAAACTTACCCCTCTACTACAATTTATTGAAGTTAAAAAATCATGCTCAAGGACTGTAGTTAAAAATCATCTCATAACACCTTATTTTGCCAGCTTGCACCCCATCACTTAATCATCGAGGGCCCCCACTTCATCTTCATGGCCCCACCATCAACCTCCCCTTTTTAATACTCCTAGATATGCCACTGCATTTACGATCATTATTATCAAGTTATTAGTAATTGATATAATAATGAATTTAAGAATCACCTGATCCATTTGGTATTCCACCATTTGTCAGTGGCTTTGAGTAAACACTGTTGACAGAGTTGTTCAAAACACCTGCACTGCTGGATGTACATGTGGTGTAAGAACTGCAGATGAGTAAAGAAATATGTTATCAAGACAAAAAAAAAACTTTAAAAAAAATAATACAATTTCAAAGCTATATTGCAATGGCCTACAGTAGCACTGAAAGTATGTGCTGCTGGAATCCTTAAATCTTAATAACCTCAATAGTTAAATATTGCATCTATAAATTTAGGTACTTTCATCTAAACTTAAAATTAGTATTTACTTTTTCTTTTTATGCCCTCACACAACAACAACAACTGGTCTACTAAGTTAACAGGACAAAATATGTTGGACACACTAGAAATATAGTTTCTGTTGTCTGGTGCACTACAGTACCTCCGAACAACTGTGGAGGTCTCTCTCAGACTTCCTCATACAGTATTGTACTGCATTATCAGTTCATGAGTCTTTCTTTATAGAGGGCGATCTTCATGACTTATCTTAAAATGATTTATTATACCTTATTTTATTTGCATGTTTATGTCTCTCTGAAAAAGGGCCAAACATAAAACAGGGGTGTTTTTTTTCACTCTTGGGATGTCTTAGTCTTTTGTTTGAATCTAAATCTAATTTTTGTAAATTTTAATGTACAGCATTGAGACAAATAAATAAATTTTGTAAATAGCCTAAAAAAAAAATATCATCATATTAAATAATTATATTAAATACAAAAATATTTCCTGCAGTAACTGTATTTTGTATTTTCAAAGTTTTTTTTTATTTTTCAGACTTCAGGTTGCTTGAAAAAATATATTTTTGAAATTAATTTTAACTCAAAATTGAATTAAACCTGCTCTTTTTCTAATTATAATCCTGATTAAATCTTGTTTTCCTATCAGAACTGGAACTTTCTTGAGTTACCACCTGCTAGGTTAAAACAACTCATAATCGAGCAGAATATTCACAATAATAGTATTATTGTATTAGCATTCAAATAATTTCCTACGGTTGAGATTGCGAATCTCTAGCTATACCGAAACCTCTTTAATCGTAAACTCACTTCATCGGTGGATAATGTTGATTTCTGACAATGGATCGAAGCGCAATAAATGCGACAAGGAACACAAACAGGAGAATGAAACTGGAAACGACGCCGACAGAAATGTAGAACACTTTAGTAGTGGTCAGATTACTGTCGTCGTGTGACGGGTCATCTGAAAAAAAATGGAGAACAGATATGAAAATCAATTCTTGCTGTCAAAGTTACAGATTGATCGCAATTCTCGTTTCCATTTCTTCCTTGAGGCAGTATCAAATTAGATGCTCTTGCCATTTATCTAATAGGTGACTTTTAAAAAATATCCTAGAAGTAAGCCATAGAACAGTCAGAGTAGAGCATAGCAGAACTAAGCTTAGCAGAAATGTGACTTACTGGCTGAGATTCTTAATTTCCACTTATTCTGATTAAAAAAATACATATGTTAGAAAGTTGTCCAATTTTGTGGAAGTATATTTATTTTTCCAAGATTTCAAGAATAGTATTTTTATCCGAGACTATTCTGGTAATTGTTATCTCATTTTATCTAACATTGAACAACTTCACCAATAAACCTCCTCTTTCCTAGAAGAGTGATTCTAGTCAACAACTTTAGCGATTTGCCAAAAAATGTAAAAGTTAATTATGAGCCGTAACAACAACACTCTGTAGGTAGTGTCCCCGATGAAAAGATCACAACATTGAAGATTCGGTTGTTGCAGATTATAATTTTTTGGTAGACGTTGATTAGTACATTGGCTTATATAGTGGTGATATTAGGGTGGGCACTCACTGCATCGTATGACAGTCGTACAACGGTCGCATGAGGAATCCAACTCCGCTCCCTATGAACGCCAGACGATGCGACGCTGTCTGCTGATTGGTAGTGGCATTCTGAAGGGACACACACTCACACTCATTGCACACTCGTCATTGTGTTGCGTTTTTCATAGATTGCATCGACTGATGACCACCTAGCATCCCGACAGGTGGTTTATCGTTCCCCCACAGATGGGCTACACGCATTTCAGCTAGGTTATGTCACCTCATGCCCAAAAACGAACTCTCAGACCAGCTGTTTTTGGCATTGAAAATTTTTACCCGTCACAATTTACTGCAACACCAATATTTAATTCCCTGCTTTGAAACAGTACAGTACTGGTGTGGAACTGTCTCTTATAACCAGCTGTTTTTGGCATTGAAAATTTTTCCCCGTCACATTTTACTGCAACACCAATATTTGATCCCCTGCTTTTAAACAGTACAGTACTGGTGTGGCATGAGCATTTCAAAAAGAATGACCTGGTGATTGCTTAAGAATTTTGGTGATAAGTGGGGGGGGGGGGGGAATCATTCAATTTTTTCATAGGTAGTACAAAGCCAGGGCCATACTGGGATATCTTGGGTAGTTATGAATAGATATTCTATGGTTTATAGAACGGCAGAAATTGTACATTTAGACTAATGGAGTATTGATTGAACCGGCCCCAAGTGGAGTTCAACAGCAGTGATCAATGCTTGTTTATAATGGATGGAGAAGCAACTTCCTCCCTGACCCCTGCTTGCACTGTCATTCATGAGCCAAAATTCTTGCACAAATATTTGAACCATCAGAAAACATCAATCCAAATATCAAGTCAAGAAATAGAAAATACTTTACCATTATCATCAGTGCCTAGGCCACCTACTGAGCTGCTATTCCCTGAAAAAAAGAGAGAAGAAAATGATGGTAGGTTGAAATAGCATTTCTCTCTAAGATACAAAACAGGTTTCTCCTATTAGGGATATTTGAAATTTGACGACATGGGGTCTGAGGCGTTCGACAGCGGGGTCCAAACCAAGGGCCAACTAGAGCCTCAAACAGGGTTCCGGAATAAAAATTACCGGTACAGTAGTGTTCATGGGGAGAATTTTTATGGCTTTAGTATGGCCCAAATTTGTTGTTTTAGACCACAATATTAGGGATCGCCAATCAAACTGATGTTATTTGGATGGTAAAAATATAATAATACTTTTGATTGTGGCATTGAACGACGGGGATCCAGGCCTGTCTGATGGGGGAAAATTCTCTACCTGCCTCCCCGCTGGCACCACCATTGATGTTAGTTAGGTAATAACAGGGATAGGCTGATGCAACCAGACAAATGAGCATTATAGAAGTGGTTTGGCGCAGTGGGAACAGTTTGGTTTCCCAACCTCGAGGTCGGGGTTTCAATCCCCTCGCTGTGCATTTAGATTGTGTCCTTGGGCACAATCTACATTGCTTCTCTCCACCCAGGAGTATAAATGGGTACCTGGTAGGGTTAAGTGCCAAAATGCGCTGATGTAGCTGCTGCAACTTTATGGAACAGTTTGTGTTCCATAGGCGTCTAATCCAATGACAGAGGGTAGTAATGTGAAGCGCTTAGAGGCCTTGTTGGCATTGAGCGCTATATAAATATAACATATTATTATTATATACAATGGTGACAAGTAAAAAGGATATAAATATTTATATAATCTATTTTAGCTATCTTTGGATGTATTGGCTTTACCTTAGTTTAGAGTGGAATTTATTTGTCCTTTCATAAATTTAAATTGACATACTATTGCTTAGGGGTTTAAAGTTATAAAAAAAAAAGAGACAAAAAAAAATGTAGGCTACATACAATTTTATGTTGAATTTACTGCACTGTATATTAAATATACCAGTTGATGTTTTTGAAACAAATAAACCTATAAAACACTTACTCAACAGAAACAAATGCCTGATAAAGTCTTTGTTGTTACTGTACCTTCATGTTTATCAATTTTATTGTCTTTAGATTTAGTGGAACATGATTTTGAAGTAGATTTTTGTCTAAAGTTTTGACTTAATCCATACATACACACACTTTCATCTATCGGAATTTGACAATTGCGACATCAGTAATTTTAAATTTTATTCCCTGAAAATGTACATCAACCAGAAAGTTTTACACTGCCAATGTTGAATAATCATAGATTCTTCATCATTTACACCATATGTTAAAAACCGTCTGACCAGTGTGACTCATATTATCAACTTTTATGCAACAAAACCTTCATTTGACGAGTCACAAATAAACCATGTTTTTAATGCCCACATTTTAGGATAATAGATGATTTACGAGCTAAAGTGAAATAAATTATTTGTAACGCCAGTTCAATAAATCTCAAACACCTGTCACATGTCAATTATAAAAGTATGGATATTTTTTTTTTTAATTTGTAAATTGTCTGTGATGATCTGATCAGAGGATGTTGACGACAGTACTGTAGATCAAGCAAGATAATGGTACAATGAAGTGAAGTCTAGACAAATTGTTGAAATACAGTTTTAAAAACTTTCGATTATGGAACGGAAACTGATATACAATTGATAAACATTTAATGGCAAGTTTTTGCAATGGTAATTGTAACAAACAAAAAAAAAACCCATACAATAAACACATTCAAATGTTGGTATCTAAAAAAAACACCCACAACAATTTGTTTTCTCTATACTATTATCTCATATCATTTGCCTACTGTATTTTACTTAACCCTTTTTAATCTTCAATGACAGATGCGTTATTATAACTTTATTTTTAAATTGCTTATTTAACAATATTTTTATATTACAATGTTATTCTATTTAATTGAATTTATTGTGTATTGATCTGATTTTAAAATAAAACATTGAAATGAAATGAAATCATTCAATTCTTATATATTTTTAAAAATTAATAATAAAACTTACAAATTTTGTATTTATGATATATATTTAGAAGGCTTTACCCTCACTGTTCCTGTATTATTGATTATGCAAAAATTATTGTAATTAATGATATTTTTTATTTGGGTGTGTAAGGTCAATTTATTATTATTATTTTTTTTTGGAGCCACATTAAGACAGCATTGATCATCATACTGTATGCAGTATGGCATCTCTTGATAAATATCTGGTTTTAGTACACGTTATGTTACCATAGAAGACTAACATTTGATTGGAATGAGATTTAAAAAAATCTTAGCCTTTATCCATGATAATCTTGTTCACTTCTGTCAGTGACTGATGGATGCGAAATACAACCAATACTGAGGGGTACAAAACATTTTAAATCCCTGGTATATTATTTATCCAAGACTTATTGGTACACCCAACCTTTTTAAAAGAGATCCATAAAAAATATATTTATAATTTATAGCCAAAGTTCACACTTAGTATATACTGTACATCAAAAAGCTTGGATAGGCTATCTTTTTATAATAATAATAACATTTTTATTTTTCTCATTCTTTGGAAATCGGAAATTTGGGCTGAATACATGGGACCTGCGACAGCTGCAGCGCAACCCGACTACAACAAATAACCGAATACAAACTTGGTCCCTTTCCCTGCTAAACTCTCAATATAAGAGCTATTCAAAAAGCCAAGCAATGAAAACCTTACACTGGCCAGGTTTGAACTGGGGTTTTCAGCACAAGAAGCAAGAACAATACCTCTCTCAGCCAACCACTTTAAAAGCTTGCTTTATAAAGGTTACCTTTGAGCTTGGCTAGCCTACATTGCAAGTTCATAATCTATTTTAAAAGCAGGCCAGATTTCAGTGTCAATCCACACTAGGCGAATGGTTGTGACTTCATAAAAAGGCTGGTTGAGATTTTCAGCCTGGGGGCTGA
This sequence comes from Anneissia japonica, assembly GCF_011630105.1. NCBI lineage: Eukaryota > Metazoa > Echinodermata > Crinoidea > Comatulida > Comatulidae > Anneissia > Anneissia japonica. The sequence goes on from NW_022740670.1 coordinate 169,134, forward strand.
ATCGGAAATCCATAATTTTCCAACACATTAACTCATGGAAAATTGTGAATTGAATTGAGTGATTTCCCTGTTTCTGCATAAATATAGCTAAATGCGATCATTGTTTGAATTTTATTTTTTCCTGTGGTATTGAATCAATTCACCTTGAATAATCAAGAAATATTAGAACATCTGTAATCTCACATTAAATTATATTTATGATTGAGAAAACATTATAGGAAGAAAATATAATTTACAGCAATTAACAGATAGAGTAGACTATTGATTTTCCACAAAAGTGGTTATTCTGGACAGGTCCTTTTTATTTTCTCTATCCTCATTTTCTCTCTCCCATTTTAGTCTCTCCTCTAGAATTCTTTTTCAAAATATAAAATAAAATAAACAAAATTACTGATAAATCATTAGTGATCATTTATCGAATCGGTTTTGAAATCCTTTGAGTCGTCATTTTAATTCCGAAAGTGTTGCGCTGCAGTAAATTACAGGTATATAATGGGAAAAATTTACCTTTAAATGAATTTTCCCACCATTTAAAGCAATTATTTTTTAAGGTGAGAATATGACTACTAGGGTTTGTCTGTGCTACATTTGGAGTTGTGCATATCTCAAACATCTGTTGGTTACTTTTAGGTTTTTGACAATTCTGTATCAGTTTAGCATCTAAAATGTACAGTATTGATCTAGCAAACAAGTGCTCAAAGACATCCCAAGGAGCAAACATAGCTGGGGTGATCAGGCTTTTAGCAATGCTAGACCAGGCTTCTGGAATAAACTTTCTTTGAACATAAACAATATTACTTGACAGTTTAAAGTCACTATATCAAGATGCACTCTCTTTTAATAATCTCTTTTTTCTTGGAACGGCACCACAAGCGACATCTGTTGGAATGGCACCATAAAGGCCTAAATGAGTGTTCAGAAGCAAAAACCTTTCTGGGGGAACCCATATTGACATAACTTCAGGTGTATAAATTATTTTGTACATTATGATAATTCAAATCCTTTAGGGATATAAATTATTTCCTACAGTAAGTGCCAAATTAGCAAAGGTCGGTTATACTGTATTTCAACAGGGATGGGCAATTTCTTACTGGGCAGGGATGTAGTTATGGTGGGCGGGGGCAGGTGGGACCACCCAGTCTTGAAGTTTTCCGAGTCCAAAGCTAATTTCATGGCCCATCACCCAAACCTTATTAACCCACTTTGCCATACTTAAAATCCACTCTTATTATCTAGACATTAGCAATGTTATCACCCATCCACCCTTAAAATGTCTATCACCCATCCTTAGTTTGCTACAGCTACAACCCTGTTATTGGGGTGGATATACAGTATGTGAAGACATGGGTTCTTTACTGGCAGTGGTCAGGAATGTTATCAGGAGGAGTGGGAAATTCAGTTGCTCTTTCATTGGAATTTAATAATAACTAGATCCTTTCTATATTAGCATGAACACAATGTAATACGTTAAGGAATCCTGCTTAATTTTGTTGCCGTTAAAATTATCCAGATCCAAATGTGGCATAAAAAAATTATTTAAAAAAAAATATGATACTGTATAAACTTTTATTAAATCCAAACAGAATTGTTCTCAAATTAGCACTCTTTTATGGAAGGGGCAGGTACTGTAAGTCTGAAGCAAATGTAGACATATAAATAAATGTAAACTTTAGTGATTCTTACCTATTCTACAATTTTTTTCGCGTTTAAAATTCAAAGATGTAACATTGTTGGTATCTGTGTATGTTAAGTTTACTTGCATGAGGAAATTCACATTGCCAGAACGCACACACTTCAGAAAGACTTCAAATTCTGTAACACAAAACAAAACAAAAAATATACAATTATTCAAAGTTTTCATATTTCTAAAGGATGAAAATGCAAGTTTATGTATAACAATATGAGAAACAATTAATTTGCTATGCTAGTCTTTTGGAAGAGATTTTTGGAGTTGGGCACGCACTGCGTTATAAACTATCGTACATTACGACCGTTGACTGATAAATTTATTTATACTCTCTGTGAGTACTTGATGATACAGTGCCGTCTGCTAATTGTCAATTGCTTACTGAGCAGATTGTCCTTTTAATGATTCGTTGTGCATGCCTCTGTGATGCATTCTCCATGGAATCGCATCAGCCGAGAACCATTGGCACAGTGAACAGAGTTTGGCCGCCATGTATCAAAATGTGAAGAAAATAAATACAAGTAGAGATAGTGTAAGCTTTAGCATCCTTTTATTTTATTGCAGAAAGGCACGAAACAGATGTTGTAGAGCTTCAATTCTAGGTACAGCATTCTACTATAACTGTATGCATGCAATTATAGTTTAAATATGTTGAGCAGAACCAAAAAAAAAAAAACAAAGAATAAACCTAGCATAAATACAATTATCAAGGACATGTTACTCCACAGGTCAAGATAATTTCATTCTATTAGAAAATAAACACATCTAATTAATTCTAATGCCACTGCAAGTACTGTATGTCCTACATGAAAACAATTCTAATCAGTCACTAATTTCTTTGATTAACAACTCTTAAAGTCTTTCCAGACAGCTTTGACTCTGTCTCCATGACATATTAATCATTTATATAGTGGTACCATAGATGGGGATTTATGATTGGTTGGCTGTTCAGTCTACTTTACAAAGCCCTTCTGAGAAAGTTCAACAGCCAAAATCAGGGCATCCATGTAGTAAAACTACTGTATCAGTTCTACTTTGATTCATGTTTTTAGAAATGTACTGTTTATAAAACTTGCTGAGGCTGGAAAACTTCAAAGTACTATAGTAACAAACATATCTTCTTTGATTTACATTTCAACAACAATCTACAAATATTTGTAGGAACATGTCATACACTGTTCATGGAAAGTTTTTGACCGCATAGGTGATGAGATCAACATTGAACAGAAAAAGTTCTGGTGTACAGGCCAACAGTTTTGGTGCTCAATGAATGATAGTTTGACAAAGGTCCCAAGTTGATGAAGTGAAATTTCTGGGTAATTTGTCATTTATTGAAGTTAAATTTCTGGGTTATTTTTTGGTTTATTATTACTATATGTATGACATATTAATTTTATTTAATGTGTCATGCTGTTACCAAATATTTAATACAAACAGTAATGGTCTGTCTATCAAGTAGGACTATAAAAAGAAAGCTAATAGGGTTACAACTTGATGGTGTGTGAAGGGGTTGATGAGGCTAAAGAAAGGAAAAACTGACTGTGGAGTGGAATTAAATAGCTTATAAGATGCTTGCCTTCCCATCCCAGGGTCCGAGAATCACCACTCAGAAGAGAATTTGGCATATCTTTGGCCTTTCTGACTAAAGTTAAATACATTTTTATATTAAATACATTTGCTCTATAACCAGTGCACTTTGCCACTCGGAAAGACGATAGCTTTTTCTTGAAATATATCGCCATTCCTGTTTGTTTTTTTATTGCATTGTGTAAACTTCATTCCATAACTGAATTTCAAATAATATTCAGAAAAGATATTGATAAATGAACTAGATATGTCTGTAAAAACAAGTACATGGAGATCATATGCTGTAAAAACAGATATGTTCAATTGCTGACTTCTAGTTGCTATCACCTCTAAAGACAAGCCATATACTACTGAAATAACAATAGCCTGGGGAGGTAAAATATAGCTGAGGTGAACGACAATATCACTACTGGTGCTCATCCGTTGTTAACATTTCGAAGGACAGGTATGATTTCTGAGGCGTAACAAGATGAGCTGATAAACGTCAATAGCATTGTTGTTTTGATGGATGGGTTTTAGCATCTCTACAATGACTTTAAATCCACCTTTTGATCTCTTGACATATCTGCAATTATGGTCTCATTCAATATATTTATCACATCAGTATATCAATTAAACATTTTTTTTTTTCAGGAGTGTGTTTAATAATGCTAACAGAAAATACATTATGAAGCACTACATCAGATGAAGCTAGCATAGACTGCTGGCGAAAATTTGTGTATAATAAATATTTAGTCTATAAAGTACTACCAGTGTCTTTATTTCATACGTCTACCAGACATACATGGCTCTATCTACTTTTATGCATTATGAAAGTACAGGTATATACTTGACTACAGTATATCTGCTTGTCTTCCACAAGACTCTCTCAACCTTTCCAAATCCCAACTATACCCTTAAGTTCGCTCTCCAGCGTCAATCAAGCCTTAATCTCCAAGTCTTTCCGGACATTCTGGTTCCACAAAGACCGTCTCAAGTGAAATTAACTTTACAGAGTAATCTCCCATATCCATTGCATATTTGGCACATTACTTTAAATGTATTTAAAAAGAATAAACCACCAACCTTGATTTTACATATATTTGATATTTACACATATTTTGTTACTTGATTGTTTTGTTGTTGAATGCGGACCTCTTGGGCGGCCATGGTATTGGTGTGGTTTTTTGTTTTTTTTTATCAGAATATCAAAGAATGACCATTTGATTTGATTTGACTGAAGGTGGATGATTATTTGAACACTACAGTAAATAATGAAAGATTAAGTTAATTAAAATATTATAAACTTTACTGTATTGGAAGCAAATCTGAACTCTCCTCTATAAGAGATGTATAATCATTAGACAGGAAAATATCTCCAAAATTTCAAAAAAAAAAAAAAATTATATAGCTCATTTGCAAGGATCTAATGAATTATTTGCCTACAAAAATCCTTAAATTGATTAACAGCTAAGATCTGCAAAAGAATACAGGAAAGTTATTATTTGAAACTGTCTGAAGAAAACCAACTGGTGAATATTTTTTAATTATTTTAATAATAAAATTAAACAATTAAATGTGGAATTAAAATTTGTAATTGTTTTACAGTACCTCATGTCTAATAGTACACTAATATAAAGTTAATATTGACTTAGTTTTATAAATATGCAGTACTTATATTTTCTATATACTATGTATATTTTAATATTACAAGTGGAAATGAACTACTTTCAAGCTTCTTCCTTGATTCGAACATAAAATACGAAAGCTATTAACCCTTACGGCCTTGTCACAGTTCATAAAAACATATCCTTGATGATGTTTGTAAAGGGTTCTTGCAAAGTAGAAGGCCTAGAGGCCTTATACACAAGCAGGTGCTAAGGTAACAAGCTGGTTAACGAGTTGACTAACAAGTTCTAATTGGCCTTCAGGGTGGGTTCCCCCATGCTGAACCCAATGGTAGGAACATTCATCTTCTATAATGGGGTATCCTGTACATATATAGCCACTCACTATCTATCAAATATTTTAGCACTAACTCAACCAGAACTAAGTAGATCCATAAAGAACCACATAATGTGTTGAGATAAAATTCAATATTTATATACAGTATTAATGGTATTTATTCAATCAAAATAATTAAAAACATAAGACATGGCAGCCAAAAAAGGACTGAATTGTGAATTACTGTACGTTTACATAAAAAAAAATACGTATAAACAATAGAATTCCTAAAAAAATATTAGGTTTTACTTAAAAATTAAAACAAGTAAGAAAAATCATTGTCAATTACTGTCAGTGTAGCAGTATAGGTGTATCAGGTACATAAAAAATGATGACTATATTCCAAGCACAAGACCTTTAAATTGGCTTGGAATCAATTTAAGGATTTTTATAGCTAAAAGGTCTGTAAATCAGAAAAACTAGATCAGTGCTAAAGTCACTGGAAGTCAATAACCAATTTAATCAATTTAAATGAGAAATTCAGTGTTTTAATTTAAATTTGTTTTCCCCTTTTAATACTTATTGATGCAGAGGTTCCAACCCTCCCGATTCGATAGGAGCCTCCCAAATTTACATGATCTTCCAGTCTCACAAATTTGTACTGCCAGTTAAAAAACATGGGATTTGCATGATAAAATAGGTAAAATTACTAGGCCACATGAATGAAAATCCAATAGGTATCTTATAAATTACGTTTATAAACCACGAGAGACGTCAATGCTACCAGAATATTTCAACATTTAGGGCGCTTTTCACTAATTGGTGGGTTTGGGGGCGCCCTTCACCTTCTAATTCTTCCGTCTACCGATTTTTCAGGTCTAGGGGTTGGAACGCCTGTTAATGTACTGTCATGAGCTAAAAACAGAATTAAAAATCAAAATTCATAATTGGATTGTCTAATTTGTGTAAGTATGTTATTAACTTGCAATAAAAATTTAAAGAAAATAAAATCTCTATTATTAAGTATTAACATATACCATAGTTAAATAATGTCTTTTTTTGCATAGCGCTTTAAATTGGCTGGTAATCAATTTAGGGATGTTAGTAGAAAAGCATATTTTTTAAATCTTTCTAGTTGAAAGATTAAAATTACAATATTTGATCTTTAAACATATTCCAAACTCTATTTGAATTAATTTTTAAGCTATTTCCCAATTTTTTCAGGCAGGCAGAACATCTTAAATTTTAAATTTGAAAAGCAAAAGTATAATTTGAGATCCATTTAAAGATTTCTAGTTAGCACAGTTAGTATTCTTTCACTGTAAATATCAATTTGTATGCTTGATGTATATTTTTTTTAAATTATTATTCTACCTTTACTTAAAAAAAAAAGAATGAAAATATGATTAGAAAATGAACGTGTATCTACTATGAATCATCTTATATAACCAAATGTCCTAATGTGCACACTCATAATTGCTATTTATGTCTCAATTTTGATGGGATTAAAAATTGAAATGAAATTATATTGAATAATCTAATTTTATAGCTTTGAAGTTAGTGAACAAAAATAAAATTCATTACTGAATCATATGAAGTTACTCCTGGATTTACTCAATTATGCTAGAGTCTTATAAATGAATAAAACATAATGAACATACAAAGAAAATGAAAAACAAAGATAATTTATCAAGAAAATGTGACTGGAAAGTTGATAGAAGCCTAAAGCTATTGCTTTTTTTCACGATGAAATTATGCTAAAAATCTCATTTCTAGTAAGTGATTAATCAATTTGTAAAACTAGTTACTAATTTTTTTGATAAGAAATGCACTCGTTTGTACCGATGCAAATGAGTGATGTAGAAATGAAAGCTATGTTAACTGAAAAATAAAATGCTTATCACTTTCCAAGATTGTCTCAGATTATCATCTTCCATTTCTAGATAAATCAACATGTACATCTTTATCTCCGTATTTATCGATTACTTGTCTCGTTAGAATTCACCGGTGATAACAAACTTGCCAAATAACATTTCAACCTAGCTTCGTTTTCTTTAAAATCTTTGAAGCTTTTCGGTCGAAAGAAGGACGCTAACAGAATGATGATAACGCCGAAGGGGTAATGATGATAATGTAACTGACGCAATGTGAACATCTGCCCTACATGTGCCATGCTCAAACGCATTTATCATTCTTACCTGGAGATGCTACACCATCATTCTAGATATACTTAACAATAAGTGGTTTAAATTTAGATCAACAAGGTTGGAGTATACAGGCTGCTAAATTATATATTCATGGTTTGTTTGTAATTAATATTAACTTGGATTTGCATGAGTTCCCAATGAGCAAAATGTGAATTACATGGATCATTTTGTATACACATATAATATAGTGGTATAATTTGCCAAAACATTCTAGAGAATAAAATTTTTAAAAAAATAACATAGTAATTCAACAACAAAAACTTCCTCGTAATGTCTTTAGTAGACTGCGCTTGCGCAGATACACTCTATGCTGTGGTAGTGAAATTTTTCTGTAAAATGGAATGTCATAAGGTTCATTTAAGTTCATGCTGTGGTGGCTGATAGCAACTTGTCTGATAATGGTGTGTGCAGTATACTCATGCTCCTATCAGAAGCCTATTTTTAGACTAAAGCCTCACTAGACACAGATATTAGACAAGCAAGAGGGGTATTGAAAAATAAGCACCCTTTTCATCAAAAAGACTACCATGGCAGACAGACCGAGCACATGCACTCCCACCCCCACAAATTGGCCATGGAAATTGCACTCAACAAAAGAGGAAAACACAGTTTACAAGCTTTACAGAGCAGAATTTTAGTTTTTCTGGACCACTACCAGAAATTCATCACAGTGTTGTACAGCTCCTTCTGTTAAAAGTCCATCCCTGCCCCCACTACCCCCTTTATTTTGAATTCCTGGATCTGCCACTTCTGCCTAATTCATCTTCCATGTAATAATAATGCAATAAAACTTATAAGGTCCCTATTAAAGTTAAAAAATAACTTTCCACCGACGCTAGGAGAAAAATTGAAAAACAGCAGCAGAAGAATCCAATGAACTGATTAGTGAAAATTACAAAAAAAAGGTTTTAAGTTGAGTAAAAAATAACTGAGGACAAGTGATATTACGAAGATCGGCAGAGTTCTGAAGTAAGTTGAAGATGCCTAAGATTACCAGAAGACAAACCAAAAAGTAGCGAGTTACAAAAATTAATCCTACATGTAATAAATGCATGTACTAATGTGGCAGTAGAAGATGTAAGATAGGGCCTAATGGAACAAACTCTACAAAGGTGAAAATAACCAGATTTGCAGATAGACAAAATGTAGTTTAGAGAAATCTAAATGCTTGTCAAAAATGACTCCAAGATTTTGAGCATTATCAGATAGGCTTAGTATAGTATCACTGCAGTTAATTCGAATATTAGAGACAGGCACAGATCAACTCCTTGGAGAAATAAAAATAAGTTCAGTCTTACTAAAGTTAAGTTTAAGTTTCATGAGTTGGGACGACTCAGAAATTGCTGTTAAACAGGATTCAAACAAGGTAATAGTGGACGTGATGTCATTATCATCATCACGATTTAATTCTTTCCAAAGCCGAATATCATCAGCAAAGAAATAAAAATTCAAATTAAAAGAGGTAATAATATATGTGAGCCCAAAAGTAGCAAAATTCATTATTTTTCATCAGGCTTATCCCTACTCTACTAGAACATTAACACTAACACACAAGCAATCTTACGAACCTACAATATGTGGATAATCGCATGAATAAAATGTGTTTAAATATCAAAGCCGAAAGTATTCTGCACACCTGGTGGTACAGAATTGAAAATATTATGTCAATTTATATGAACTTAATTGATTTTTACATTAAAAAATGTTAATGTTACACATATAGTATTTCATATGGGTTTTATTTTAACATATATTTTGAGAAATGAGGGATGGTTTTCAAGTTATTGGCTCTTTCTAACTGGAAAAAATATTAAACAAAATAAGTAGTTCTATACAATAATTTAAATAACAACAATATTACAGAATAAATTAATAAATACCCATGAGTAAACAGTTAATGAATAATGGCATACATTTATGAATTTACGAGAAAGCAGCTTGGCTCAGTCGGCTAATCTGGTGGTAGCCACTGTGTGTGCGCTGAACCGTGGAGATCTCTAGGTCCCCGATTCAATTCCCCTCGCTGCCTCTCCTTGTGTTTCAGCTAAAGGGCTGAAATACAAGTTACAATAGCGCACCGTCTTTCAGATGAGACGTTTAAGCCATTGGTCCTGTGTGCATCAATGGCCCATGTGCATGTTAAAGAACGCAGTACACTCTTTGGAAAAGAGTAGGGGATTGTCTACCGGTGTACTGCCCAATCACCACCAGAATGAACCCACTGGAAACAAATCTTCTTCTAGACTTTCGTGGGCTATCCTTGGTGTTTACACCAAATAAATCCAATCCAATCCAATCCAATGAAACTGATAGTGACGTGTTTGTAGAATATTAAGACCAGACACATATTTAAGTGAAAATCATTAACTCATATTTACAGGCACATAATGTTGTTGACATTTGGAGCAAACATCCTCTTTTTTCATTTAAATCAATGCCTGATTAAACATCCCCAGAATCTCCCAGAACGTCTTTCATCATTCTAATCAAACAACCGCTTTTAACTCGGCATACGAAAGTTGGCACACTGCCAATCAAGTTGATCCGTACCTAATTGCATGAGTTAAAGTCTCGCCTCACTGAAAAAAACATCACTTCTCTCCTAAGGAGATCTTCATCCCAGACAAACAATTGCTTAACTCTGCCCTCGAAAGTTGGCACAGAGCCAATGCAGTTGATCCACACCTTATTGCGTGCATCAAGTCTCACTAAAAAATATTGCGACAGTAATAACTTGTAATTCTGTAGACTTTTATTGTACCATGATCATGAACCATCAACATAATCCACTTGGATATAAAAGGACTCAATTGCTATATCAAAGTGATGCTATATTCAACCCATTAGTGGGTAATTGCAACAGAAGTAGAGGCTACAGGCCTACATACAGTACTGATAAAACAACTGATAGAGGCAATATGACCTTATGAGGGCCCTTATGTGTATCAACAATGCAAAACTCTCAATTCTTATCTAATTATATAAACAGAACCTTCTGTATAAGTCTCTACTTCCTATACAGTAAAATACTGTACATTATTTGATCATTACCTAATACCATAGTAATATTCTATAATATTATAGAAGACATATTTATGCCAAGGATAATGTCAGGAGATTGTGCTTGAGCTGTTGTAGATAATGTTGGATAAAGAAAAAGGAATAAATGAACAGAAAATTAAATAATTACGAACAAAACCACAATCTGCTATAGATAAAATGTACTGCAATACTACAGTATCTAGTGAGAAGAGATAGCAGTCTGAAATGCTCAAAATGACATTGTCTAGAAAACCAAAAATATTACTTCAACAGAAGTAAAGTCTATACACCAATTTATCTGGTCTATTTTGAAAGAGCGCCACCACCAACTCGCACCTTTTCACTGGGGGACTTCCAGCAGCATAGCCTGATCAATTGTCCTTTTTTTCCAGAATCATATCTTCTTTTGAGTACTTCTACAACCAAAAAAAACTGCAGATACGCCCCTGGTTTCTATTCTTTTCATTTTGGAATTATGTTTTCAAAGACAAGCCTTGGCTAGACAAACTCGCTACAACACGAAGGTCGTGTACCGGTCACAGCACAGATAAACACTGACAACAACATAGAGCAAAATTCCAGTGGTAGTTGCCAGTTTGTCGGAAATTTTCATTTCAAATTTGGCGAAAATGGTGTATAGTCAACAGATAATGAATTTTTTATTTAATTTTTTTTCAACATCCTACCGAAGTTCCTAACTCGCCAATTACAAGATAGTATGCTTTAAAAATAAAACTAGGAATCCATTTTTCCAATTGTGATTGAAGCTCTGTTTGCAGTGCGGCGTGTTTTCATTGATATGTAACTGTTTAATGGAGAGTGACTCAGTTAGCGTGGTTGCGTTTGTGTTGCATCGCTATTTAACCTGCATGCGCCAATTTGGATTGCTCCATGGAAAACTCCTGCAAATTCATAATATTTGCATGTTTTTACTACTTTATTATCAATTTTCTCACAAAGATCAATACCGATGGATATCCCTGTGCACAGCAAAATATTCATTAGATTTGTTAAGAAATGTCATTTAACCAGACCTCCCCGAAGTGACTTCTTTCAACTCGGGACCCTGGGGTAGCCTTTAAAGGGAAAGAAGGGGTCACACACACAACGTATCTTTTATACAGTGTTGAGAATGATAAAAAATGGACGACGCCTTACCAATTCCTTGGATAAAGCAAACTGGATCAAATTGAAACAAATCTTGAACCAGTTAGAAACTAATTAGTTGTCATATGTAATTACGGTAGCCATTGCCTGCTAACTTACCTGATTTTGTTTTGGGTATCTTGCCTTCGAGAGGAATGCTTAATTGTGGTGTTTTTAAGATACTTGCGTTGTGTGTGAACAAAGCTATCTTGTATGACACCTATATTGGTTAAATGATATTGATAAGGATTATAATGACAAAAAACAATAAACATACATTACATACAACACCAGATCAATAGCAGCATTAATAATTATCGATTGATTAATATTTTATAAACTTTTTTATGTTATATAAAAAAAGAACATTTGATCATCTTCGAATTATAATTAAAGTAAAAGGCCCTTCATATTTTTAGAATTATGGATTTCCGGCATTTTAAACATAGCCACAAGTTTCGACAAAATATTATTAGACTTGAGCACTGAGTTATGTGTGGGGATTGGTGTGATAACTATTCGAAACCACTATTTTTTTTTCAAAGAATCAACTAATAATAATAACCTTATAAAAATAAAGCTGATCCTCTAAAATGAGACCACAAGGGTCCAAAATGTGATCTCAAATTAAAGGGTGGATTTTACACACACACAAAAAAAAAAAAAAATTCATAGATATAAATCCAAATATTTATGTTGAATATAAAGTTGAAGATACAAATTGCATAGTAAAGCTAGCTACATGTATATTATACAGTATTACAACAGGTTAAACATCATTATAATTAAAATCATTGGAGAGCCACTACACAGATTCAGTTCACTTTTGGCAATCCTGTCCAGCCAACTGAGTGTTGTTTTTTGCTCTCTATTATTTTGTGTTTGTCAATTTTAATGCTCTTTGGACGAAATAAATGAAATGAAAAAACCTGAGCTAACTCAAATCGTATTAACAATAATAATAAACTTGTGCAAATTAGACATCAAGATTTGGATTTAAGTGGTAACAGATAAAATACCCATACCTGTGGTGTGTCTGATGACTCCCACGTAAAATTGAGACTGTTAATGTCGGCTGGTATACGTACGCTGAAGCCAAGTGCATAATTATTCACCTGACTGTTGCGTACATAGAACATTTGAGCCTTTATACCTGAAAAAAATAAAATGAAAATGTAAAGTTATCTACTGAAAGAATTAACATTTACTGTACTCTATATTATATTCTAATTTTTTTTTAAATGTTTAATATATGTTCAAGGTTTTTAGATGCACTTTCCAAAGTTCTTACATATGACACCCGTACAACATTGTACAAAAGGCTCTAAAGAAAAATGATTAGTTTATCATCCTACTGTATCTAGGCAGCAAGATGTTTTTTTTTTTCCAATACTATGGAAGACATGGGTGGGGATGATAATCATTTCTTTAATTGGGCAAAGGTTTTCTATTTATTTTCTACAATAGTTTAATTGAAATTTAAACAATTACTCATGAATGAGTAATTTTTATACTCATAACTGAAGTGCAATTTCAACTAATGTATTTATTATTTCTACTTATAATTAAATGAATATTTTTGATGTTTACAGTAACTAACCCTAATGTAACATTTTTTTTAAATATTCTGCTTAATGTTTTGTTGTTTTTCGAATACTGTATACCATTTTTAATTTTGTACTGTATTCTGTAGTGATTTTTTTTATATGGTTTGCCAACAACGAAGTAATTTCTTGTACTGTAATTTACTTTCAAAAGACCAATAAAAGTTCTGTATTCTGTATAGTTAAAGGTACAATTAATAACTACAGAATAAGTACAGAATTTAATCAATACCTATTATATAAAATTTTGTATTTATTTTCCCTGTTAAATTTTAAATATAATTAAGGATCAATCCCCAAAAAATAACGATATTAAATTATCATCTGATAAAAACATAGAAAAAGCTTTAGATGTATTTTTCAATATCACCACTGTCAACGATTCCTCATATAGACACAAAACATATCAATCCAGTACAAAACCAATCATCGCTCAAGGTCATTTGCAATAAATTACAAAAAAAAAACAAAAAAAAAACAACTAGATTTTCATTCATAATGCCATCAAATAAATGATAAACCTCTGAATAGGAACATGTTTGACAGCTAATAATGGGTCTTCATGAAATTCATATTTTTTATTATCTAATAAAACCTAGCAAACAACAACATTTTTTTTCTATTCTCTGTATTACTGTATATACATTCCAGCAACATAATTATAATAATAGAATTAAAAAAAAAAGAATAGGCCTGATGCCATTTGGCAAATTTGTATGAATTCTTGTTTTATTATTCAACATTTATTTTATCTGGCTCTAGAATTTTGCTGTTGTATTCCCTAGTTATTTTAAAGCTCATGCTAAAATGTAGGAACACAAATTTTGGAGAATGCGTAATGGATGATTCTACCTTGGGGCATATTGGTGCGTGCTTGGGTGAAGAAATGCACCTAACAGGATTAAGAACGTCATATATGCTATCATTGGCGATGTCTTCTGTTAATTTTGCCCGAGAAATGCTTTGCAAATGCCTAATAACAAATCCCCAATGACTTCTAAAAGGTATGCGTCGGCAAAAACACAACATAATGTCTAACTCCTGTCTCTTATACACATCTAGATGTGTATAAGAGACAGCAGTTCACTTTTGGCAATCCTGTCCATGATCATGGTGAAAAAAAAGGAGTTCAATGGAAGAGGAAGAATCTAGAATACTGTACGAAAATTACTAGAAATTATGTTGGTTAAGAATACTGTAGGTAACAACAAACATTACAGTACACATATGATGCAGGAAATCACTCACTGTCTTTCTTTAAAGACTTGCATTTCAATCATCAAACCCTGTTTAAAGCACTAAGTCCTTTTAAAGATAGGATTCTGTATGTGGACACACGTCACAATGTAGAAATTTAATAAATTTAAAAGCTATTGATGTTTTAAAAGGAACGGAATGAATGCGAGCCTGATATTAATTACGACGTCAACCGTGGAAACTCGTCAGTATGCATTTTTCTTTTTTTTAGGAGACACCAGTTAGCTAACAATCATAGCTCCACCTTGTCTACAGATTCATGATATAATCAATGGAGAAGGTATTAATAACTGAATGCTATCCACAGCTAACCACACAATCAATAGTGGAATACATTTCCATCTCCTGCTGTGGACTAAAAACAATAATCGAATATGCTGCTGTCCTTCATCTTCCACTGAGGACTAAAAACACAGCAACAAAAAAACATGACAGACAATTCATACATGTTAATATGGTAATAAAATTTGACAATGGAATTAGAAAGGAGATCATTTCTGATATATCATTATTAATTAAGATTAGTGAGATGATATTTTTATAGCCCTACTATGTAATACTATACCAATTATTTTGTTAAAGCAAATGCATAGAGCCCACCAGTAGAGTCAAGAGGTAAGGACTCAGATGGGGTCTGGGGAAAAACCCCTAGCTAGTGTACTGTAGTATAAGCTGCACAGTATTTTGGTATGATAGGTAATTACTGTATAATAGAACAGTCCAAAATAAATTGTACTTTTTCATCATTTTCAGCATCTTCCCCCATCCTGCCCCATCCACCCATGTACACACTTCTCTACTACTTTTTACAGAATAGAGCAGAATGCCACTTGTCAGGTTCAGTTGATTTGATCATCCATTTGCCTATAGTTTCTCTGTGAGGCACGAATAATAATCTGTAACATTATACAAATTATTAAACCATGGAGGTGATTAAACATACAATTTAACAGATGGATATCAATTTCTTGACTATATAAAAGTAATTTCAATGTTTAATTGGAGGTGTAACCTCTGGAAAAACTAGTACAGATAGTTGAAATAAATATTAAACACGTACGATATTAAATATGATATTACAAAAAATATTTTTTTATAATGTATTAAAAGCAACTGACTGGATGAAATGCAATATATTCTTATAGTTTTGATATTGATATTTCACATTTCAAACTATTCATTCCCCAGGTCCATCTTAAAAACACAAATTTTAGTTGAAAACACTTCCTGGCATTTACAATGACGATATCTTGTAGTGACATAATATTTTATAGGTATAATAAAAAATTCCAATATAGAATATTAGAAGATAGATTATTGAACTCACAAGAGTATTGTCTTGCAAAATAAAGATCTAATACAAAATTTATGTGAACAATTTTAAGAATTCTTAACAATGCAATTTGAGCATTGTTTTTATGAATATGTTTCTAAAAATACAACCTTTTAAACTAAATGCATTCTAACAGTTTGGAGAATTCTTACTGGATATCCGAGTATTGTTTGTAAATGTCTTCATATGATTTGGAGTACATTATTCTCAATATTGGGTCTTAAAGTACCACATATTTTTCCCAAACAAATATACCCAATTCCAACAACTTCCAGCATCCTACAGTAATCATCATAACACCTTTGTTTCATTCCAAAATAAAGATTTTCTTTAAAATGTATTCCAACAGTTTGGAGAATTCTCAACTTCAGATTTACGACTTTTGTGTCTGAAAATACAGTAAATGTGATTATCTTGTTAATTTTATGAACCAGTGACTAGCATTTTACAGTGGAATTTCTATTTTACTTCACATGTGTCAAGAATCAATATATATGAACACTCTGAGGGATTTTCATCTGATTTCACACCAAGAAATTTAATTGATGAGAATTAAAATCTCCCATATTCAATCATTGAGTGTTCCAATACTAAATATTCAGCTAGTTTTAGCACCCAAAGGGCTGGAAATCTTATAAATAAGGTCAAAGATCAATATTCTCTTAAATGTTGAACAATATTTCATTTTAAAACATCTTCCACCCTTGTAGTTAGACACCCGCATCAAATTCAATTAGTTTCATTCTGTTGTAATACAAAATTTGGACAATAACTTTAAGAGGTAGTAAATCTGTCAGATACTGTTAACTAGCACCTTGTGAAGACTCTTGAAAGCTCACCTTTGAACCTATAACCAGATTGATTTCTGAGTTCAACAATGATCAAATGTAAAATGCATGTACTTGTTATCTACAGTTGGCAGCCTTGTCAATATTAGTAATTTTGCTGTCAATCAATCAACCATACAAACACCTATTATTAAAGTAGAAACTCGTTTTACCAAAATTACTAAAATATGCTTTTCCTAGATTATCTTATTATGTTTATGAGGTTTACTAAATCTACTAAAGTAAAGTACTATATTATTTGAATAATGGTGCAGTAGTAGGCTTTTCTGTTAATCTAAAAGTCACAGAAGGCATTAGAGCTCCTAAAAACCTAACTCTAAAAATGTATTTTCCCTGAAAATGTCCAAAAATTATTATAAAAAATCTAGAAATGCTCCATTTATGCTGCATAGGAATTTTAAGCATAGCCTCCCCACATTGTGATTTTTCTCTGAGAATTGATGAGCAGTAGTTTGAAGCCAATCAGTCTTAGTCTTACCAAACTTAAGTTATCATGTAAGATGGTAACAAACAATTTTCTACACCAGTGACAATGACAACATGAAGAATATTACAATTTCAACTAAATTTAAAGTTTTTTAGAAATTATGATGATGGTATGGTAAATTTCCTCATTAATGAAATATTAATTATGCAATTAGCATAAACACACACACCCCAAAAACAATAGGCTCTGTCTTCTTATTACCAGCTTGCATTCTGTGAAGTTTAAAACCAATCACACTTTACAAAACTTTAGTTATCGTGGTAACAAACAATTTACAGTACCCAACAACAAAGAAGACAACAAAAATGACGACAACGACAACAACAATGACGACGACAACAGCTTAAAGAACATGGGCAAAAACAATAGCCTCCTTTGCTCCTTTTAATAATTTTGAAATTAACTTGCTCATTTTGCAGTAATATTATTAATTTGAGAATACAGTAGAAATTACAGTAGAAATTACATTGATACTATGAATTTACAAAACATGTGCCCTGATTGGATAATTGATAAAAAATAATAACAACACTGCCAATGACTGGAAGTGTTTCTATCACTGTTTGCTGTGAAATTACATGGGTAATTTTTTTTTAATACACTATCTATGTTAAAGTTGTTAATTTTTTATTCAAAATGAGCAAGTTAATTAAAAAAAATATTTTTTATGATGTTTTTGGTATTTTTCCTGGGACAATACATCTTTAAATTTATAAGACAAAGTTAAAATTATGTGATAGGTTTGCAATTTACTACTGAAGGTATTACTCTATGTCATCATGGTAGTATAGTAGTAGTAATAGGAGTTCCTGATCATCTAAAATTCACAGAAGGCATTTAAGGCCCCCTAAACACACATGCTTTAGAAGCACATAGGTTATGTAATGTTGCAAACACATCTCAAACATTTCATCTTTTTTACATTACTGTATAATTAGGAATCCAAAAGTGTCTGCTTAAAACAAATCTCATAATTCTGCATCCTGACAAATTTAGCATATTCCCTTCAAATCATATCATACAAGATATGAAATATGAGAAAGGCTGCATGGCTTTGACCACTTATCTACTTCTTCAAACACAAGCTGCTCCATAAATCATATGAAACAGACAAGGTTGTAATCTCTCTGATATCTAAATGGTTCAGCCATTTTAGATTAAAAATCCTATTTGAAATAGGCTTATATTTCTGTTAACTGAAATCAGAAACTTTGCCGCAGTCTAAACCTATCTTTCTTGATACACTAATAATAACAAATTGATCAAGTAACTCCGTATGCTTTTATTGATGGTACAGTAGTATTATGTAATCACAGCATCCGATTATGATCAGTTGAATACTAAAGACAGGGGAGGTAGGCCTATATAATTAGTATACTCAGAATATGATTCTGACAAATCTCTTTTGTGCACTGCGGCGGGACTGTTTTTTATACCTTGTTTAGTGAACCTGCCGCTCGCAAATAATGATGATTTCAAATAAAAATAAAATTTTATATTTGCCCAATATGGATTTTTTGAGCAAAACTATTGCTAAATAAGAAAACAAAATTTTATATTTATTTTCTATTCCGCCCTCCCAAAAATCTTTTGGGAGGCTGGAGCACACTTGATACAGTATATTGTACATTGCAACATGTACAACCACAGATCGCATTGAATCATACAACAACACAACAAATGTATTAAAAAAATGGTTCATTTTGTATTTGATTTTTAACATACACATGTTTGAATTGATACTCACAAATCATATATGATACTACTGTACTTGAATGATAAAACCAACCTTACGAAACAAAAACTACATTGCATATAGTATTATTAATTTTCAGTTCAAAAGCACAAAAATAAGTTATATTATTTTGGAATGATTCTTTTCAATAAATTTTTTATTTGCCTGAGGATATACAGGGTACATCAACTTCTAACTTTAAATTCAACAGGCAGTCTAACACTATTGAATGCTATACAATAAAACCAACAACTTTAACATAAACAAGTACAACAATATGCTAATTAAATTTCCAATTGCCTGAATACTAATAATGTATAAATATGACAAGGAAAACAACACCTATCCATTGAATACATGTAATATTATCATTATCTAATAAGGGTATGATTAACAGCCATGCCTAGAAACTGCCATAGAATGCAATACAAACATGCGTAGCACAATGAACTTCATACACAATTAAAAGAAAAACAAAATGAAATTCCGCACCGAAACACAAAACCTGATTGAAATCAACGCCCAGGGCTAACATTAGGTTGAGCCATTGATGTTAATTTTTTGACTTGTTATTCATAGGAGTTATGGTGTTTTCTTGGGTTGGCCTCTTTTGTGCTTCACTGCTTTGAGTAGAATCCGATCACAGACCCATGAAAAAAAAGAACTGTTTCTTTTTAAAGGTATTCAACACGTTTTTTTGAAAGGTCTTTTAATTTTTATTATAAAGTTATCAGAATTAGTTTTCTGGCTGACTAAAAGTTACTTGTACATGAGAGTGTAACAAATTAAACTCTGAAAGATCTTTGCTGCTATAATTACAACTCTTAATTTTGTTTAGCTTGTAAAAACAACTACTTGCAAACTTAATTGTACCCAAATCTACACAAACAAATATGATTTTTATAACTCAGTTTTTTTCGAAGCACTTTTCTTGGAACTAAAACCCAGTGATAACTGTGGACATTCTCCAAGAATTAAAATTATTTTTGTGCAATATACTGTATCAATCATTCATAACTGTTCTCATAGAGTTTCATTTTGGTGGACCGATAACTGTAAATTATACCGCCAGTCAAATCTGTCAGATTCCTGAGATGAGAACAGACACCTACTGAATGTTTAATGTGAAATGCTTATCGGCTTTATAAGCATCATAAGCCTTCAATTTCACATTAAATGTATTACATTTCTCAATGGACATATCAACTAGTTACAGCAAGTTCTTTTGAAAGAGTTTGACATATTACATTTATAGATAAATCTTAAATAGAAGACACTAACATGAGCACCGAAATGGACAAAGATTAGGTTTTTTATTTGCGTGTACCACCATAACCAAGCCTCTGTTGTACAAGTCTTAAATGAAGGATTAGTTCTATGGTTAAGCCTAATTTCAATTCTATCTCCTTGATTACATTCCATTATAATCAGGGTTCTACTGTAGGTGATTAGACCATTACAAGTAGAATAGGCCTTCTTATAATTTATTCCAAAGGGTTGAAAGCTTGACTAAAGCAGGCCTAAAGCTATTTTGAAAGGTCCAGGCTATCCAGCAAGTTCTGTATAAACTAGGAATTTTCTCATAAATAGAGTACAGAACAGACATTAGTTCTGTACTCTATTTATGAGAAGAGTACAGAACAGACATTAGTTCAATGGTTTTCTTTGACCACAAGCTGTACATTTAAACATTAAACCAGTATTTTAAAATGTCTTTCATTATTCATGCACTGCTAACAGAAGAAATAACAATACAATATTACTTTGCAATATAAATTTTCTTGATGACTTCTTCGTAATTAGGCAAATTCAGAGGTTGTAGATCACATCCGCTGGAATGTTCTCACTTTTGTGTATACACTTTATACAGTCAATAAAGTGTGCCCTCTGTAATGACATTAGTTTTTGTACTTCTGAGATATGTTTGTTTAATTATCAAAATCTCGGTCAGAATAATTTTTTAAACAAATATGAAATAATTCCAATGAATGAAATATTATACAGTACAGTATTTCACAAGTGTCAATACTAGCAACAGAAAATTTCATGTCGGCCATTTTTATGTCTGATAAAAGTACCTAAATCGAGGTAAGGGTAGGTCTACCCTAGCAGTGTTGATAGGCTAATATTTGCGGTGCCTACTATATTTCTTTGCAGACCCATCACAAAATCAAACATAAAAAATCAAATTTCTGCCTTATCTTTTTTTTTTATGTCTAAATTCAGTGAAACTAGCAATTTCATATTATATTTATAAATTTTTTTAACATATAAAAATTTGATTTTTCTTAACTGAAATTTTGCAGGGAATGGGGCTTTGATATATGACCAGACTACTATTATTTCCATGATAATATCATCATCATCCGCATAGTTCCATTAGGAAGGAAAGCAAGGTCAAACTAATTCTTTTCTACCTGTAAACGCCTCTGTAAATTTTTTCTAGACTGTCATTGCAGTAATGAAAAGACATAACCCGCTATCACTTGCAATCAGTACACAATATGATGGAGATAAATATCAAGATTTTAGTCTTCATCTTGCTTTTCATTTCTTATTATAGATAAATCTAACCTCAGAGCTGACAATCTCTTGAGATGCCATTAACGAATTTCAGGCTCCGCAATATTAATGCTGCTACAGCAATATAAACCTCCAGAACATTCTGGCCTGTGATTGGTTATGATAGTGCCATGTACCTTTTTCCTAGCACATGGGCTGGATATTCAGTATACTGATATAACTTGATAGTTCTACTTTACTATTGACAAGCAAGATTCATAATTCTTATGTGAATTGGTTGCTGAAAAAATTAAGAAATTAGGTGTTTGTACAGTATCCCTATAACAATTACCATCCTGTTACTACAGTACATTAGTAACAATAACCATTTCAATGATGGGTTATTCTGTGTCAGATCACCCAATAGCAGACCTGTCAAGTCTCGCGCATTTCGTGGGAGACCCACGCATTTAACTTCAACTCCCATGTGAGGCCTACTGTATATACTCTAACAAATTCCAAAATTCCTTTTAATAAATTATATTTTTTTAATGTGCTATTTAAAACAGCATACAACATACGTACATACACGACTATCAGCGCTAGCGATCCTGTAGCAGTCGTCACAGTGTTTGAAGCCACCTCTCGGTGAGTAGAGTAAGTTACGTCTGAGTGAGCCAATCAGTGATGAGCTTACATAATGCCGCAAAGCAAGATGTCTGACATCGAAGGTGGTGAGGATAGTGATGCCACTCTGCCAAAAAAGTGCGCCTATGCTTAGTGTCCACTACAATCAAAATTGTGTATGTTATATCAACGCTTGACTGTATTTTCCTTACAGTTTGTGACCTCAAGAATAATTTTCAAAAAATTCCCAATCTCAAGCAAATCCAGAAGAAATCTCAAGTAAGCCAGTGAGACCCTTGTAAGTAAACACCCCACCGACTCAGATTTTAACAAAAGTTGGTACAAATGATCATTGGCCAGAGAAAAGCTTACATTTCAAAACTTATGAAAATCTGATTTTTGGATCAAGATTTATGAGCTGTCAAACAATTTTTTTTAAACAAAAAAAAAAAACCCATAAAAATGGGTGGGGGTCACCAATTTTTGAATATTGAGGGATTATAATAGATAAGAAGAAATTGACTTATTGCCTTATTTTATTTATTATTTTAACTATTAATTTAATAGAGGTAAAATTACAGCATGTTTACTATATCAACAATAACAAACTAGTACTAGTCAGCAATTACATGTAATAACTACTTACTAATCAGTCTTTACAAAAATTAACAAAGTAGTGTGCCTATCTGTCAGTTTTGGGATTTCAAGATGCAAGGGAAGATCAGTGGCCATGAGGGTCCCAATCTAAGATTACTATACTGTGGTTAAAGTTTATAATTTTTTTGTAATTAAGTTGTTGTTATTTGAATATAATATTTATTGATGCATATACCTCTCTGAAATGCTGTTACAGTATGTAGACTATATCAACGATATTGATAGCAAATGTGTCTGTAAATATGAGGGCAGATGTAATAACACTTTATAATAACATATTTAAATTATAATAACATACTTAAAAGTAAGTCCAATGTTAAATATATTAAAATCTATATTCACATGTGTGTGGTGTATGCACCATTAGAATGTAAATCAAAAGCAAACTTCCATGGTGTATGGCAGCAGCTGTGACATATGTCAACGACCTCTAATGTATTCATTTTACAAATGAAGATTAACTACATCAGACATCAAAATATAAAATTCACCAGTCATTATTTCTTAATACTGTCGGTAAAAAAAAAAAAACATCTATAATTAATGGCGGTAAGAGCTAGTGCAAACTTTAAGATGATCCCGGAGCCTCAAAGCTGTGTTGCATTAGCCTATGTTTCCCCTTCGGCAATCATATCGGTGACCGTGTTTATTAGAATCAATGAGCTTTAGTTAATTTGCATGAGGAGTTTCAAAATTACCATCATCATCGTTTTGCAAATAATATTCCAAACTAGATTAGAAGTCATCACAGTTAAATTGCTAAAATGAAAGGATACCTAAATACGACAGTAACATTAAATATTCTGTTCTTAGTGATATTTTTAGAGGTTATCGTCATCAATCATATTTCTGTTTAAACTCTGACCTCTCCATCCTACTTTAATTGTAATATGCATGAAGCAATTATTTGATGTGCACATATGCTAACATAACAGTTTAACAGCTCCAGAAAATCTGCAAAACTTGCACAATTATACATTACAGTGCCTCCCAGGAGAATAAAAGGTACCTGGTAGGATGTTGTGGCATTAAATGTATTGGTCTGATATGCACTGAAGTGCATTACATTGTACAGAACAGCAGAACTTGAAATAATCCCCAGACAGGAGAGGAAGTAAAGCAACATGCCATTGTGACCAATTTGACACAATTTTCTGATTGAAAGGTAGTAAAGTACTGTACAGTATTTTATTAACAAATATAGAACTCAATTTCAATAGTTGTTCTCTCTTGTTATGAAGTGTAAATTTGAACTCTATAGACAATATCAAGTTTTACTGTATTCTCACATTAATAACACCAACTGCAGCAACAACAACAACAACAACAACAACAACAACAACAGCAACAACAACAATAGCAACAACAACAACAACAACAACAGCAACAACAACAGCAACAACAACAATAATAGCAACAACAACAACAACAACAATAATAGCAACAACAACAACAACAACAACAACAACAACAACAAAGTGGGATTTGTAAAGTGCATAATACAGAGGCCTATATGTCGATGTACTGTAGAACTGTATAAGAAGAGGCTTAAAATAAAAAATTACAATTGGAAAACTGGGAGGGGGGGTCATCTTATACGCACATACATACAAATTTGTGATTTTTTAATCATGTTCTTCTTATGTGCGGATCGTCCCATACACGCAAATTTACTACTGAAATGAAGCTATTTTACTGTAAAGGTTAGTTGTATGAATGAATACAATTTAAATGCGGGGAAATACGATTTGACATTAACAACATAGCATAATTTCAATAACATTTGGAAGTCCATAAAATAGTATTATTGGAATATTAGCCCTACTGTACATTTTGGCTCCGGTTTTAGCCAGGTACAGTAGATGCAACATCTCTTTGCCAATTAATTCAGATACAGAAGGTACCTCAAATACATCATTTTGTTCCTGTCTGCATGGACTGACAATAACATGGTATAGATTGACTAGAAAGTATATAAAAAGTAAATTGGTATGGTAACCAACCTTCATTAAATACATCTCTTTTCTTATTATTTATTTTCCCATGCAAATACTAGAGTCAGTCAGTCGCATACAAAATCTACAAAATCAATCCACATAAATGAAATGTTTGTAAAATTGGAAATTTACTTTTGTTTTCTGTAGAAGATAATGATTTACACAGAAATAAAGATGACTTTTTTTTGTCCAAATTATTTTCAAATTTGTATTTGCTGAATTAAAACAGATAGCTCAGGGGAAAAATATCGTCAAAGAGAAATCACTGGTAATAAACTGAAGAACTAATGAACAAATGTAGACGATGATCAAACGGAATGGCTGTTAAGAGAACTGCGGCATTTTTTAAGTCTCCCCTGGCAATGGCTAGCCTTCCCTGCAGCTGATGCAACATATTACCATACATTGTAATAGAGCATCAGCACATTGATGAAGTAACTACCTAAAAC
Source organism: Anneissia japonica (assembly GCF_011630105.1). Classification (NCBI taxonomy): domain Eukaryota; kingdom Metazoa; phylum Echinodermata; class Crinoidea; order Comatulida; family Comatulidae; genus Anneissia; species Anneissia japonica. Next base: position 194,222 of record NW_022740670.1, read on the forward strand.
TACAGAGACTTATTGTACGTGTTATCCTTACAAAATATATTAATTTATGCATAACAAAAAACAAAGATAATACTGTAAATTTGAAACTACAGTATGGTCATTTTTTCTCTTGCAAACTCATACTATTTTGTAGTCTAGCCATTACAGGTATGTGCAAAAGTAAAATAGAAGTCTCTACAAAGTTTACAACGGTTCATTTTTAGTACAATTTTTATTGTATTGTTGATAGGAATTTCTGGTAACATTTTTAAGGTATGAGAGTGCACAATTTCTGAGCAGCTAGAGGTTCATATAATCAAAATGGTCTCACCTCAGCCCCAACCATCGTGAGCCTGAGGTGGTATGGACTCTGACGTACCTGCTACTGCCAAATCCGGCATCCACCTCAGAGCACCTTGTCTATTTTTAGAGTAATGTTTAACTACTGTAGTGTCCACAGTATACTCAATGTTTCTATCAGGAGGCTATTTTTTTAGTCCATGTCTGGGAGGGAATCATGTTGTGGTAAGAAAAAAATGACCTGGCTATAATAGGTTATGGGGTTGGGCACAGGAGGGACTCCCCTGGCAGAAACATTAAGATTAGGAAAGAAAGTTTTGTTTCCAAAGCTTATACAAAATCTAAAATATCCAAAGCCAGATTTTTCATTTTTACATTCTTTTTCTAAGGAATGCAAAATAATTGTAATGAAGTGTGTGGTTTATTATATTATTTGTTTTGGCCATATCTGTGGTTTCTGAAAATCAAAAAGTTAACTCCACAGTTATACATTATTATTATCATTCATGGGTAATATAAAAACAAACAGTTTATTGCCTGTAGTAGAAATACAGTTAAGAGAAATGGAAAACAGATTTACGGTACTTCAAGAGAAATATGATACCTGATGTATTCAATCCACAACAATTATGTAATCAAAAATAAATATGCCCTTATTTATACTTTATGGTCCTTCCATACCATAATCATTATGTATTATTGCTTGAGTGCTTTAACAATTATCTTTCTAAGGTTTGTTACTTTACAGGAAGATCTTGGTACTCTTTATCAGATTTGAAAACAAATCATACGCATCTATTCATTTATTTTTCCTACAATCTAATTTTGAAAATGATGTACCAATGTTACTGTACCTACTTACAGAACATATTGAAACCAAATACTGGGTGTGGTAAGTGAAACATATTGATTTGGTGAGCTGAAGTGTTTTTTTTATGTTTTTAAATACAGTATTGATTTCTATTTTATGTTTGCAAAATGCATTGACTATTTTATGTGATGTTTCTAGACAACTTTGCACAAGCATCACATAATGAATTAAAGGAAAGAAAAATGCTATAAAGACTTCTATGGTCACATGATCATCAATTACTAAATTTGGTGGAACAGATAAAGCTGTTGTCTAACCACATTACTAAGAGCTATGGTACATTAGTGCATGTTTTATGGTACAAAAAAAGACAATAATAAAAAAATAAAGAAGACTACTATACAGTAAAAACAAAACAAAACTAAACAGTAAAATTAGAGTAAAGCTTAGAGCAAATATCAATTACTGAGAATGAAGCAATCATATATTTCATTAAAAAAAAAACTATTTTTTTAGTTCTTCCTTTTCTATGGTACTTTTATATAGTAGGCCTATATTGGTACATTGTCGGTGATCTCCAATGAGATGTTAGTCTCCCTGATCAGCAATTTTCCCAAAATTCAGTGAGCAGCGGTGGTGCCAGTGGGGGAAAACAGGACTGGACTCCCCTTTTGTCCGACGCATGACTAGGTCGTTAGATCAAAAATTAAAAAAAATAATAATTTGCCTATTTAAATAACATTATTTTGACTGCCAATCCCTAATATAGAGGTCCAAAAATGCACATTTTGGACCATACTAAGCCATAAAAACTGCCCCTTTGAACCCTAAAAGGGAATTTTTATTCTGGGCCATCGAACAAGGCTTCGTCGTAGGCTCGGAGCCCTCCGTCAGACATGTGGGACTCCTTGTCGGCAAATTTCTGGCACCACTACTGTGAGTAAGCAACACACCCTCCCCCGACAACCAACCAGAGACTAACTAAACTCTCGCATATAAGAATGTTCCATGTTTTTTCTACTAAAAATGTATGCTCCCACATTGTAGCTGGTCATACTGTAGTATTGCATCATGGGCAGCAACAAAAAATAAAATGTGTTACAAAAGCTCATAAAAATTAATCTTCAATAACTGGGTTCTTCCAACTTAGAACCATTGCATTGTATCAGGAACTACAGTTAACTGTAAACTTGCTTCATTTTTTTGGAATCCTATTAAGTTGTCCTGTGACTTTTAGTATGCCATTTACTTTTTTATGTACATTTACAGTAGTTTTGTAAGCTTTTATGTGTAGACCCAAGTACTCTTAATATTTTAAGTCAAATGGTGATTTATGTTCACAGTTTGCCATTTATTCGGTCCAGGCTACAAAAGCAGGCTTTGCAATTTGTTATCTAACAGGATAGAAAAGAAAAATCTAAAACTATACATTTGAAAACCTACTTAATTTTTTTTTTTAATTATTGTAACGGGTGACTCTTCCAGCGTATTCTAGAAGGTCGGCTGATATTCATTTAAATAAATAAATGAAAAAACATGATGTTTAATTGGCAAAGTCTCATTTAGGAGTCGAGTTGTGTTTTTAGTTGTGTGAAAAAAATCCTATGCTTTCACAGGATTTGAACCCAAGACCTTGGGATTAGAAGGAAAGCACCTTAACCATCAAGCTACACGACATCTCCAATTAAAAAAAAAGAAGACTCCTTTTAAACTACAGTATACAAAGTAATAATTAGGCCTACTTACTTTATATATTAAAGGAAATAAAATTAACAAAGGATAATCAATATTATTTATAATTTATTCATCTGTCCTGCAATTAAAACTACGAGGATTCATGCATTCCTATATAAGACACGGGTGACAGCTGCTGTACATGGCAAGTTATAAAACATTAATTTAGAATACTCAGTCTCGTTAATATTTATTGCAATTAAAAGTAAGCTTGACGGATGTTATAAATTCCCAGGATGTGATTAGAATATATTTCTCTTTTCAAATGTCTTAGACCAACAATAGTTTCACCATCATGCTCATGACTACGGTAACATTAATATCATCGTCCTCGATTATCACAATATCACAATCATCATCAGAACCGCAATTATAGTTAGTTTGGCATTTAATCAGTCTTAGGTTTAAATCCTACAAGAGACAAAGATCTTATTCTTTTACTACAATTAACCACGAAATATTACAGAGCAGAATTCCATTTTGTAATTTCTCAATGTGATTGTTGGATATCAATGGGAAAAAATAGGCTCTCAGTGGGATCGTGTGTCTACTGCTTCATTATTTGGCTACTTTTAACTTTATGTACCTACAGTATCTATGCTTTCTGTGATGGAAATTCACTTGAATAACCTTACTTACAAGTAACAGACTGTTGACTTTTTAGTTCTTTCTAGGACAGGTCTTATCTGGGTATGGCATCATATTACATACAGTACTGTAGGCTTACTTTTTATTTCTATTTTTAACTCATGATGTATCCCATCATTCCTTCAACCAGATTTACTCTCACAACTTACAATATGATAGGTGTCTACTGCCCCCCCCCCTGGGGAAGCAGACACAAAACCAAGGAAATTGTTCATCATGTTCATTAGTCATTATCCATCATCACCATCATCATCACCTAAATAATCTATAATTTTGAAAAACATTTGTTTCGGTTTACATATGCTACAGTATTCCACACGCTTCACATAATTACTCCTGGTCATCTGAATCAAATGCCCAGGGATGTATTCACCTGGAGAAGTTATGATCCATAATTTTGCTCAGTAAGTATAATTAGCACATTAGCATTTAAACCAACCGTGTTACCCACTTAATACGCCCTACACTGAGGTGCAGAGAGGCAACAAACAGGATTAAGTGACTTGCCCTAGGACAGAAACAAGTTGCCAGCATAGCAGACAAGAATCTTCCACATTTCTGATTAAAAGCTCAAAGCTTTACCGCTGCTTAGACGCATGTTTCTATTTCAGGCACAATTTGTTTTAATCCCACAGTAAGATGTATGTCTTTACCAATGCGTTGCAGCAGTAATTTTTAGCACGCTAATGAGCATGATACATTCATCTCGCTTCACAGATCAAATAAATCATAAGGGTTTGATGCCAACCGAAGTAGGGTACATTTAAAATATTTTTCAAAACAACCCAGATTTAAACATTTATTATCAGTTTACAAGTGGCAATACTGAACCTGAAACAAATTAATCCATTTCCTATCTAGCAGACTATGTTGCTTCTTATATCACCGACATCCTTATATCAAGAAAATTGTGATAGTGATGTTGTAGGTTGCCCATTCGACATTACTGTACTGCTAAAAAGCATTCTGCTAGTTTATGGTTTAATTTCCTCTGTGCTTCTGTTATTCAATATTAATGGCTTTGGGGTTGTTCACCCTAATGTGCTATTTAAATCAAGAATTATTATATTAATTATCTTGGCTTCAAATTAAACATTAATTTAGTAGGAAATTTTGTACATACTGTTGAAACCACTGCATATGCACATACTGATAAGGATGACATACACAGGGACACTATTATTCATTCTGTACTATATACTGCCACTTATTGCTGCGAAGCAGCCAATTCATATTCTTGACAGCAATTTGACCTCTGAAAGGTCATTGTTTGTCAAAAAACAAGGGCCTAAGACGACTGAAAAGCGGAGTTTCCTTCTTTCGTTCTGCCCGGTAAAATCAATTACTTTAAGCGAAGTTTGTAGACTAACCTACACGTACCAACGTCCGCATGTGGCGATGCTCGAGTATTACTATTCAGCATTTTTACTATATTTCTAGGTTTCCTATTTCTACGTTTAATCGGCCCATATCTCAGCCACAATATTTTGAGGCCAATTTTATTTATGAACCCAGTTAAACTTATTAATTAGCCTATTTCAGCATGCTAATTATTACATTTAGGCGACGCTTGTTGTAGACTGGCATGCACGGTACCAACGCTCATTATGTTTCTACGTCAGCTCGTCAGTGTTCTAATATAGACAATGGGTCGTGTCTCATATTATTTGTTATATTTTTATTATTCATTATTTTCACTTGACTCGCATAAATAATTTTGTTCGAAGGACATTTATATGCAGTTGTACTTCGCAGCACTTCACTTGCAATTTGCAATTTCTAGTTTAGGCCTATATTACTGTACCTTTTTTTGACAAGAAGTTTGATCATTTTTTCAAGCAAGTCAGTTAAAAAATTAATAATACTGGTAGTAAGAAAAATAGAAGCCTTTTAAATCATACTTGCCACCAGGGCCAGGAAGAGTATTAGTTGCAGGAGGGGAGAAACTTATTCACACAAGAAATAAATGGATAGTTTATTCAAAAGAGAATGAGAATAACATATTTGTAATATTATTTATTCAAAAATATTTGCATCATAGGATTAAAGATTCTTCACTTTATCATCCTATTTTTGTTTGAAATTTTCATATTTTTTAAGCTAAGCATGATAAATGAAGCTATATTTTACAGATCTATAAGTTTGACTACACTCGTGATTAGTAAAAACATGGTAAAATTCAGTATATAGATCTATTTGGGAAAGGGGAGGGGGAATTCTTACAATTAGTACAGTACTGTAGGCCTATAAATGTAAGATATTTACAGACATCAAAACCATAATTAGTAATTGTTAAAATACATGAACTGCATTACCTAGGTATATCGCCTCCATTAATTGACAAACACTATAACATGTTGAGTAAATACTGTACAGTTTAAAAAACATAATGAATTTTAGAAAAGAGTTTCTACATATTGATGAGTGTCTTGCTATCATCTGTTCCAAATGTAAAAGCTAAGTGCAAGATTGAAATTAATTCATTGTTTTTATAAATTACAGATTAATATAATTCACATAGCTATTACAGAACATGCCCGCATTCCATCGTGATCTGTAGAGTAGGCTACTGTTCCCTGTGGCATGTTTAGTATTTCTATACCTCCATGGTATTTTCTACCATGCTAGGAAAATGTAATTCTGGAGTTTAATTCTGACAAGTAGAAGACCTTCAATAAATCAACTGCTAACTAGATAAGATTTCTTCCCATGAGTCTCAGCTTCTCACCATGTTTCCAAATTATGATTTCTCAGTAATAGAATTGCTCAAAAGGTTGTAACAGATTCAGATTCTTTTATGTCATAAAGCATGTATTCATAACAATAACTTTAATTTAAAAGGAAAAAAACTTGTATGACCATAAATTGTTTTTCATAAGGATGGGACCTGATATGTTGATAATTTGCCATTATCACAATATTAACATTTTTATAAGGAAATAAATTATCTCTTGTAATTTGTTAAATAATATCTTAGATACTTGTGATTTACTTTTTATACTTTACCTTTTGTAACTAAATTGGTTTACTTTGTGATGTTAAATGTTTTGTTTGAGCTGGTTCTATACTAAAATATTTAAATACACAATGAATACCCAATGTAAATTGATGAAAAAAAATCAGCTAGCACTTATATGAAACACATTGCAATTTAACAAACCACAATTAAAATACTATAAAACAAATTACCTGAATTCAAAATGTTTCAAAAGCAGATGCCAAAGGTTTGCATAAATTGCTAAATTCGCTATCGAGTATTAAGTTTAAAAAATATGCCCCCAATCATCTTATAATCTTGCCAAAATTTCATCCTTACTGAATGGTAATTAATAGGCCTACAATTTGTGTACAGATAATCCTATTAAATAAAGCTAGCTACTGTATAGTTAAAGGTCACAGGGAGTTGAACTTGACCTAATTCTAAACTAAATTACTGTACAAATGTTAAAATCACATTCATTTTAATTAAATAATCCATTGTGAATTCATTTATTCATGTACGCAATCATACACATTCATTATCTTGTGGCGTACATTAAAATTCATTGTGCTGTAATTTGGAGGATAAAATGAATCATGATTAAAAGTTAAATAGATCAAACATGAAAATATCTAGTGTTTCTCACAAAGTTTAGAATTTCCTACAAATAATTATATAATTTAAATTCTTATACAGTGACACAGATCATCAACTTTCAAGTGGAATAATTTCCTAAAATAAATTATTTCAGCAGATGTTTTCACATGAAGTACAGTATCTCTTTAAAAAGAAACAACCATTAATTAGGGTTTTGCAATGAAGCTGATCTTCCAGTGCTGTTTGAGAAAAAAAAAATTAGATTAAGAATTATGAATCATTTAGGTCTTCATACCACAATGTTAACCAATAAATTCTGTCTTTTATGAGGCTTTGTTAAGAGTAGTTTAATTGTCTATTGTCGCTATTTTTTCTCCTTTATTTTGCTTCTCAATAAATTTACAAATAATAGTCAATAAAATGTATACACAGTAATATAAATATAAGATAATTGAAGCATTATGACAGGCCTACTGTACATTATATTATTCAGAGTTTTAGCTACAGAAAACTATGGTAGGTGGTAGACATGTTAATGCTGGGTATGTGATAACATTGGTAAACTTTAGAGTGAATTTTAAGGATGGACAAGGGGGTTAATAAAGTTCCATAAAATAAGCTTTAGACTGTGTTGGAAACTTCAAGACTGAGTGACCCAGCCCACTTTGCCCATCATAACTACATCCCTGATTATTATCAATTCTTATTGTTAACAAACATGCCAACCTTACAAGGCCAACAAGATGAGTCTGAAAAACTTCTGAGCGGAGTTTTGGCAATGTGTGGAGTATTTCTAAGACATGGTACCAATGTGATCGGATTGTTTTGACCCACAATCAGCAATACCGCCGTGCAAGACTAGGCCCTAGGCCTAGGCAGAAAATCAACATCACACTAATCACAACGAGCCTACCGTAGGAATCACCTACAGTAGTTTTGATTTCTAACTGACAGAATACTTTCCGCGAATAAATTTTACGTATACAGTTCAGAGTAAAACTTTGACAGTGATTGGTCAATGAAATTGGTTTTTAAAAATCAGTAGACCGTAGAGCGTGAATTACTATTTTGTATTCAGTTCAGAGCGCTGTTTTCAGGACGAAATTAAATGGTCATGTTCTTATCTAAATCATAGGATTATCATTTCTATTCAGAAATGCGCGATTTATTTCAGCTGGCCAAAATGCGTAAAAAGAGGAGATTTTCGACCCAAAATCAGAGTGCGGTGTTTTGCTTAAATAAAAGGAGAAACTCCGCCAAAATCTGAGTGGCTGGCATGTCTGTGTTAACTTTATATTTTTTTTAAATACAGGACTACACTCACACTCTGAGTGATTTGTACACTAGGGTACAACCTTCTTTCTGGGTATCATTTAATATTGCCATGGGATGAGTGCTATCTGGTGGAAGGCTCAGAGAAATGGAAAGAGAGCAGAAATAGAATTGAGCTAGGAGAGCTTTGTCCACACTATCAAATTTTCTTTAAAATTTATCACCATTCTCACAACAACAACAACAACAACAACAACAACAACAACAATAATAACAATAATAATAATAATAATAATATTTTTAATTTCCTCAAAAACAACAACAGGAGGAGGGAGAAGCCAAAAGGAACAAAGTATCTATAAAATGTTTGGCAACCCCAAAACATCAACCATGAAATACAAGCAATTGAAGAAAAGAAGTCACTACAACAAGCAAGGACACCTAGCAGAAACAAAGAAACATTGATGAAGAGATCGTCTTAAATATAATAAAGTAACTTCTATTACACTTTCTCTTACAGAATGATTGACCATCGAAATGCTTTGTAATTTTTTGGCAATGCCAAAACCAAAATTATCTTTACGGTTTACTGCACCTTTCAATCAATTCAAATACGTTTTTAGCAAGTGCAAGGTTGTTTATGTCAACTGATTTTTAAAATTAAAAAAAAAATATTTTATTTTTTTCATCATCAGATACTGTAAAGTTTCGTCCAGATGATTAAATTTTCATTGACTAAAAACTGTTGTAAACCCATGTCATGATGTGCATATGAGGCTTGGCATCCCAGAAACAGTGTACTATCGCTATTATTAATTGCTAAACTGAGTAATTAGCGTAAGAATGAGTATAGGGAATCCGTAATACTTTTACTCATAACTTTGGCAATAATAAAGTCGATTCCAGTAAATGATAGCTTATTTATATGTGGAAAATAAAAATATATCAAAAAGTCAATTTTCATTTTTTGGTCACTGTAGGTAGTTTTTTGATGGCAAGTTTCATCATATGGTTATGATGCAAAGATACTAGAAATACAAGATAGAGCACTCGCATAGCAATAATGAGGCAAAAATTGGTCCAGACGTACGCGGCGCCATTCTGCTATTATAGTTTTCTATACTTGGTCCAGACGTACAGGGCGCCCTTCAGTTGCAAGGTATAACCAGACGCACGCGGACCCCTTCTTTTGCCACTAATGGAGGAAAACTTAATCACTAATCAGAGTCCGGTCATACGATTCTGCGCTTTTGTGTCTGTCATTTTATTGTTTTGATTTATTTATGCCTACTTTGTTTGTATCTTATGGATAATGGCAACGATTTCAACCTCCACAAAAGGAGGTATGTATTCACAGTTATGTAACGGTGGCAGAGGTTTTTTACATTCAGCCGTACGCGGCGCCCCATTGTTTGTATTCCCACCACACATTTCGGTGGTACAGTTTTGTTCTGTGGAGAACTCTATCTTGTGTTTCTAGTATCTTTGTTATGTAATGTCATCTTGACCATTAGGATGACTAAGCTATGATGCTAAAATATACAGTTTTAACATCCTTAGAGTAGTTCATTCTAAGACTATTATTACTGTATACAAATAAATCATTGTTTATTAGTCCCCTCCAAGATTATTATATAAACAAAATAATTATCATTGTTTATCTTCTACTGCAGTTTGGTTTGCTAGCTCCTATGGTTAGTACATTACATAAATGATGTAATGTTCTTAAAACACTGACAACTGACAAATAATTGAAAATATTAATTAGGCCATGTGATATTAATTTTGATATTGTTATAATTTATAACTCTTTTGTATACTGTACCATGAATAGAGTATCTTGCACACACCATCTCCTTTAGGTCTACTCAATATTATTAATTATCAACTGTCTGTAAAGATTAATATCAATTTGATCTAGTAAAGGTCATTGCATTGAACAGGGTCAACTAAACAAGCCACTAATTAGTTGCCATGGCAATAAATGACCATGTTTAATAGTTTAACTCACTGACATTTGACAAATTGCCATCCTATAGTATTGCCATGGGAACAAGACCTTTGATACTTGATGCATGGATTACCACATAGGATTGTACCTAAAATTTATTGGAGGGAATGACAGATATTTCTCATTGGTTTAAGACACAAACCAAATATTATTGTTCAGTATCATTAGGCCAAATTTTTAAAAGAAAATACTTCAGTGTTTCCTTCTTTCTTTTTAAGCCATCTCCAGAAATCCAAACATTGTGCGTACCCAGTTTCTGCCACATGGCTCCACTCAAAGCCACTGTTTGTATGGTCTGAGGAAGATTTTGAAAGGGGGTCCATTCTTTAGTGAGCGGTCAATTGCTAGCTTCACATCACCGCCCTTATCAAATTTTGGATACATCCGTAGGCCTACCGTACTGAAATACCAGAAATTTCTGTGGCATGTAGTCATTACAGAACAGGATAAAAAACAAATATAAAACGGTCGAAATGGACTGAAAAGAAATCATAATCTATAAATCTGCCAATACACATTCATATTCTTGGTTTTAAATTTTTTGCTATGCCATGGGGAAGAGGATAGGTGAATTCTCTTTTGCCAACCCTTGGATACTCCCTATTTGTAATGAAAAAACATTTTTTGCTTCTGACCACAAAAATTATCTAGATGAATTTCCTCTAAAACCAATGTTACATCACACTAATACAATAGCACTTGGCTGAAGCAAGATATTTTTTATCCCTGAATTACTTCCAGTAAATTGCACAATGATTTGATCCCTAGTTCTCAGGTTAATGCAATTTTTTCAGCCCTGAAGAACCCAATATATCCTCCTCTTAAAAAAAATGCCTTGGATGATCAGTATCGGTTTTCTTTAGCTACAGTAATAATAGATTGTTTTTTATCTTTAAATAACCACTAATAGTTTATCAGGAAACCTATTAGTATAATTCAACCTATTAGTATAATGCATGCTGTTAATAATTAATAATCATTGATTTACAATTCAAAAAAAGAAGCAGCAAAAACAAAGATGATGACATACAAAATGACCAACAATGAGATCAATAGTAGAAGTCTGTAGACAATTTATCTGAATAACATCTCAATTTATGGATTACAGATTAGGGATTAAAGTAACTATAGATACTGCAGTCTTTTTATATTGACTACCTACCATGATCATTCTCATTTTTCTACAATACACTGCAACCTTAATAACTGTTCATCTTTTTAAGAATGTATGTAATTTAGGAGAAGAAAAAATTAATTTTAGATAAAATTTATTTATAATATGCCAATAAATCTTTTTTTTTTAAATATTTATTTAACTATATCAGTGTAGTCTTTTGTGTATTACGAGAACCAATAGAACCACTGAGATCATGACTTAGTCTTAATCCATCAATTGTAATGGTCCTACTATTTTTTTGTATTGTAATTTGTACAGCTTTAGTGCAGTCAAATATCTAAAACCTATAATCACTAACAAACTGCAAACAAAGGCATTCCCAAAGAGACTAATTTCTAATCTATAAAAGACACAATCGGTGACCCTGAGCTAGTGGTCTAAAGACTTCAAATGGGAGAAGCTAGCAATACGATGAAATGTAAAAAAGATTCAAGTATGTAGTCAGCATTCAGAACGAACTATATATCCCATCACTGCAGTTTGGGTGCTGGTTTAGTGAGACCCTAAAATTTCAGAATATACAGCCTTTACAGGAAAATGCCTGCTTAAAGTAATGTTCTATGCATTTTTTTTTTACATTAAAGAATATGTTGACTTTATTTCTATGTATTTTCTTTATTTCTATCCATGGATACCTGGGCCAAATAGTAATAAAATGGGTCCACTTTTTGAAAAATGGGTCCATGTTTCTTATATTGGTCATATTGGTCCAGATTTTTTTACACTTTTGTAAAAAATGGGTTCACATTTTTTGAATTTACGCGTAAAGTGGGTCCACCCTGATATTGTCCTGCACTGTTTGAAAATCCTGGCTACGGCATTGATTATGCATTCTGGTAATTCAAATAATAGGCCTACTATTATGTTAGAGTAGTCAAACTTTGATTAGTGAAAGTTATTTTTTTACTCCTTTTCACCAATCTGTGCGTACATCCTTTAGTTTATGACGCATGCCATCATTCCTCCAACCGGAGAATACGCACAGAGACGATAAAACTAAGTAGACACAATAACTGTACTAGACCCAATGATTTAAACATTGGGAACTTATCACTTTGTTTTAGCTTAGTATATTATTCTAGAAGTGGGCGGCTTTTAATTTGTCAGCATACAAATAGAAAAAAACCCACGAACAGATATATATCCAGTCTCTTAAAAGAATGAAAACAATAATAAATAATGTTTATATAGCACAAGAGACAGTAGGTTCAAAGTGCTCGGATTTAACATTAATCAATCTACAGGTCCATGGAGGTTTAATCTTATTAAAGTGGTCTCCTTTTAGAATCGCACAAGTTAGAAGACGCCATCATAAAGTTCAAAAATATCAATAGAAAATTTAAAGCTTTCAGGTTCTACCTGTATGTAATGAACTAAATTACTTGCTTAATCTGATTGGGTTCAAATTATCAATCTATTTCCCCAAGTTACCTCAAAACCAATTTCAACTCATATTATTAAATAGAATTTTATGGCATAAACCATTTATCTACTTAATTTCATCTGTCATTTGACACATTCAAAATTATAGAATTAATTTACTGTAGAGTCAAATGAAATATCATACAAAAACCATGCCATCAGACAGAGAAGTGTTTTCCAATTAATCATGATGAAAATATTATAGCTCAGAGGTTAAAACAAGTCTTATACAGTAAGCTGGGCACTATGACGGCCGTACAACAAATCCAACTCCGCTTCCCAGGGGTAGATTCCCAGCCTGGTTTCCACTCCCCCACCCCACCCACCTTTGTAAAGTTAAAAAACAAAGGAAAAAAAAAAGAAAAGGAGAAAATTGATCGGCCAAAATGTCTCAGAGGTTATTTTTGGAGGTTTATAAAACAAAAACTTAACAGGGGCATTCTTCCAGACCTGTTATCTCAATTGGCCCCCACTTTTGGCTCCCTTTTGGACATCCCTGGTTCCGCCCCCTGCTTCTGTGACTGCTAGACAATGTGACGCCGTCTACCGATCGTTGGCGGCAGTCTGAACAGATCATCATTAAAAAAGGATCCATTGTGCACGTGCCGTAGCATTGTGATCGTTATAAAATCGCCTCGCCCCATGATGGTCGCGCGCAGTGAGTGGCCAAGCTTTAAGATTTTCCTGTCCAATCCTAAACTTTATGTCTGCTTGTTAGTAGATTAAATAGAAAGATAGATTGATTTTGATTTTTTAACAATAACAGTAACAATGATAATAATAATCATAACAAGAATAAGAAAATAATAATAATAATGAGATGATTAGCTTCCCTTTACTCCACCAAGCTAGTGTTAAGCCTGGTTTCCATAAAATCACTACACGCTATCGCCGACTCCTTTGGCAATGCTGGTTGGTTAGTTCAAACAAGGAGCGTTCCCAATTAACATCTCGACGAGATTTGATTGACAGAAAAACCGACTAATCAGTGAGCGTCATTTAGTCACATGATCAAAAACTTTTCCTCGGTAAGTTTAGCCGCCATATTGTCTAAGGTTTTCGTGACTTTGTGGGTGGGGCTTTGCATCCTTGTCGACATGTCAATTGCGTAGGGGACTACTACGCATTGCAAGGATTGCAGGAAAAATGCTGTAACGACTATGTAGTGATAGTATGGAAACTGAGCTTTACTGTAGTTTTGCTAGCTGTACTGTATAGTACAGTAGGTCCTACTGTAAGTGTGGGTGGTAACGGATTAACTACTGTAAGTAATTAAAGGCTAGCCTGTTCGGCATCACTGAATTCAAAGTTGGTAGGGCGAGCAGTTGTAGTTTGCAAGGGTCAACAGATGCGGATTTACTATACTGTATATCAATGCTGATGGATTTTTTGCTTCTTGCGCTAAAGTTTGTTAAAGAGGTATATGTTTGAACACTGGAATTTTCAGCAATGTATTGGCTTACATCAATCAGTCCAACGCTGTGTCTGACCATAGACCAAGTCGCAAGCAAAGACCAATGGTTTCAGCATACTACATGGTAGAGATCTTAGTGAGATAATGTTCTAACAGTACCACCAGATATAGTTGATGTACTGTATGTTTATTACCGTATCCTTCTGCCACCATCATTCCACCTATAGTAAATCAATCTGTCAACTCAGCCCTCAAGCATGGCCTCAAGCTACAGTATTTTCATGCTACATTTCTCCAGAATCCAAGGAGTGCTCCCAGCCCATCAAGGTTTATTTATGGTTTATCAATTACACAAATTACACAAGGAAACTGCTGTAGGTGATGGTGATGTGTGTGGAGGTTTTTGTCTTGTGCTTGTGAAAAATTACAAATGTGTCAATCACCATTATATAGAATAGGGACAAGAGACACCCAGGCATTCATTCTATGCTCTAGCCTTCAGGGTGTCCGCTACTACCCTTGCATTTCTTCCTGTCAGACATTGCATCATGCTCATTTTATCTAGAACCATGTTTTGTAGGTTATAGGTATTAGAACGTTGGTTATAAGGTCTAAAAATTGCTTACAGTGAAGGAATTATGTAGATCTAGTAAATCTAGAAAGAAATGTAACTTTCTAAAATTGTACAGGGAATTTTGTAGTCTGCAGATTATCGACAACTGAATATATTCAACCTGTGCCCCATACAGTATTCACTTAAAGTTACTATGGAAAGGGATAACCAATGCTTGCAAATTTATGATTTTATTAAACATTAGGTCTAGGCCTCTTCATATTATTTTGTACAGACAGAGCTATCCATTAGAGCAGTAATAATGAAGCCTGAGTCACCAGCCAAGGTCTCATTTATCTTAACTCAGCCACTCTATTCCCTAGGAAAATGAAAATACTAAATGTTGAGAGGAAATCTGAATGTGCACCCTACTGTAATGACTTTCATTTAAATGGTTCAATATTCATCATCTTACTCAGAGCTTAGAAAGCCTTTAATTTACCAGAATCCTGTCAAGGACTCATTTATCTAGTTGAGACTAATCTGACAGATATGAGACTTGTCTGACAGATACCTATCTCTCATCCTTGTGACATTACTGTATCATCATAGCCTCTTTGGTATCTTCAGACCCATCACCATCACAACAAATACATTAACATTCTAGACTATAGCCAGAATTAAACTGAGAAAGGCAGACTAAAGGCAGGCAGTAATGACTTAAGTAATTGTATATTAATATTAATAGCCATTGCTTCCCTTTAATGCTGTCATTTATAGATTGGTAAGACCATTGTAAATCTGTTTTCATGATGTTTCACAAGTTTGAAATTGATCTGGAATGAACCCACTTCCTATATTACTGCTTCAGAATGCCAGATAGTCTGTAAGTAACTTCATAAAGTTTGTAGCTACTGTATGTTTGATGTGTGGAAATATAATATAATAATAATATATAAATACTAAAACAAATTGTGTACAGTACCCAGGGCATCAATTTCAGATACATTTATACATGTAGAGAGATAAGATATACAGAAGTGTGCCTTTTTAATATGGAAGTGTTTTAACATACTGTGTGGAAAATATACATTAACAATTTTAACAATTCCTTTTTTAAAGTTTTCGTAGACCAACTGAAGTATACAGTAACCTAAATTGGCATCCTCCAGCACAATGCAAATTCTATGGTTAACTTCACCTGACTGATTGGAAAATGAGGAGGCATACTGATAGTTGCGCCCTACATGTCAGGGGTGGATCCAGCCCGGTAAGAAAGAGGGGACGTGAATATGAGAACTGATTGAGAGTTTCAGGGGAGAGCCCCTGGTATGGATGCAAGGGGTTAATCCCTCTTAAACCTCCAGCACCTTCATAAATTGAGTTTGTATTTGATTGATTTTTACTATTTTGGTAATTTTCTGAAAAAGTTTGACAAATAAAATATTTTACAAAAAATAGAGGGGGAGCGTACACCCCTTATGCTTACCCCCCCACCCCCACAAATCCGCCACTGCATGTATTTGTTTTACAGTACATAATGTGTCTTTAAAATTGTGTAAATTGTTTTAAAAAAATGTTCAAATCCACAAAATATTTTAGTAATATTGTTTTTTTTTTTGTTCGTTTTTATTTTCTTGTTTTTAAATGGTTGACTCTTCTATCACCTCCAACCTACAGTATCACATACTCTATGTGTTGAACTTCATTCAACTTGGGTAAATTATGATGAGCAATAAAATAAAAGCTTCCAATAAGAAGAAAACATTTACTGTGCAGGGAAGCGAACTTTGAAATAAATAATTAAAAAGTTACCTTGGAGTAGTATATACTTGGAAAAGCTACCAAGGATTCTTTCATTATTGCCCAGTACAGTATTTTGGATGGATGGCTACCATACTATGGAAACCAAAATTGTCAATGTCACACTGAAGTGCAAGGTGGAGTATTACAAGCTTCATTCTAAACGAAAACTTAATTCAAAATAGAGTTTATAAAAAAAAAGAATAAACATCAATTAAAACTTTAAATTTCTCATTTACAAGGATCAAACTTTTAACAGTCTGACCGCTAGGGGTTTGAAAAAAAATAGTATCAGCCACCGCCAGAATTTTTAGCAAATCTTAACACTTTTCCGAAGCTCGTTTAGAGTGTGTATGTGATCAGATCGACATGTACTGAATACTTCAAGGACTACAAACATTTTAGCTTTACAACGGTACCAAACACTTTATTCTAATCACAATCTCTGACCCGTAACAGTAAAATAAAATGACTCACTTTTGGAGATTTACGCAATTTCGCACACGAAGCCGAGATAATTGCAATTTCGTGAAAGTAAATCAATACCGCTCTACAATAATATAAACAAACAAATAGTGAAATACTATGGTCCAGACTGAATTATAGTGTTCAAATTGTTAGTACATGCCGGTAATTACCCCATCTATCGGATTCCGTTAAAAAACCTGAAACACAGAGATCTCTGTTTTGGGTGGTCAAGCGTTGCTTTACCAAACACCAAACACAGAGATCTCTGTGTTTGGTGGGCAGAGTGTTAATGACACGTACAGTAGAATCGAAACAATTCATTTACAATCTCCGATTTACAAACCTTTTACTACTTCAGAACCTAATTGATTATATCAGTAATGCATATGAATGGAAATGCATTTATTATTTAACAAGGAAATTATTTTCTCGTTCTAATTTTCAATTTTTATCTCAACAAGGACAGTATCTTTAAATTGACTATTCAATATCCATAAATACCTACGAAAAAAAATCAATTTGCATATATTTTCAGCAACGTTAAGCTTTGTATACTATTGTACACCATAACTACTTACTACTGTACTGTACACAGTAGCTTAATAACTCGACAAATCTTGGTCAAACTTCCACAACATTGTACAATTTTGGTTGAAAGAAAAATTCGCCTCCTATTTTTTGTTATTTATTATTTTTTAATTTCGGAAAAAGAGATAAAAAATTAGCCAAAAAAACCCCCGTAAATACCGTATTTTCGGTAAATACATCATGCGCCAAAGTCTTCATGGCCTATACATATTGTTCTCCAACAATCACATATTAGGAAACAGTAATTGTGAATTATAATGCCTGAAAAACGACGACTAGTCGATAGCCTAGCTAGGCCCACATTCATTATGATGCGCGGCCGCCCGCGTGATCTTCCAATCTCACAGGCTGGTGATGAAAATGATCGTACGACATCGCCAAAGCGAGCGAGGTTGTAGGCATAGCTCTACAGTAGGCTTAGGCCTCGATTATTATTGCATTATTTTATGCGATTATAATTATATATTTACACCTAAATAGGTCATCTAAGCATATGTATATTGTTGGTGGAACATGGCAATCTGATCTTGGGTGAAAAATAACAAAAAAAACCATTACAAAATAAATGTGAATAATAAATATCAAGTGCCTCCTCCTTCCTTTTTTCAGAAAATGCGGACGAGAAACATGTATTTTCTATTATTTGGCCTTATTAGAATGTTCATGCAAGATGTTGGTAGAACATTGCATTGTAACATCAAGGTCATAACAACAATATTTTTTAATTATTGTTATGAGTCACATAACTAGTTATAACCTTTCTGCATATTTGACCAGGTCATGAACTTGTGAAATGTTGTCTGTGAATCATGCACAATGCTGATGTCGATGAAGTGATGAAGATGACAATGTTAATATGAACATGATGATTGATGGTAACGATTTAGTGATGAAAGCTGCAGACCTTATGTTAAAATTGATGATTCTGAAGATGGAGAATCTTACAGTATCTGATGATGATGAGAATAGTGATAACTTTATTATAAAATGTATTAAAAATATAATTAATTAACAATGATAACTATGATGAGGAGCAACATGATGATGAAAATGATTTTTACTCTTTTTAAAGTGCGAGATATTTTTAAAGTTTTTCTTTATGTCAAGGATTTCATGCACATTTCTCATTTGTACAATATGTCTTCACGTTTATTGGAACTTCCACTCCTTATTGTAGGATTTTGATAATCCTTTTAACTGTAGGCGTGTATACCCTGGTTCGTGAAGTAAGGGATACAGATTAGTGGGTGGGGCCACCCAGTCTTGAGGTTTTCCACCCAGTCTAAAGCTAATTTTATGGCCCTCCACCAACTTTATTAACCTCCTTACCCATCCTTAAATCCAGTCTTATAATTTAGCATTTACCAATATTATCAGCCACCATGTAAATGATTATCTAATGAATATTAGTTGCACTACCATACCACTGGTTAGAAGATGTACAGTTTGAAGTACAGTACAGTATTATGACAGTATTATTGACTAACTATGCAATCAATATGCAGGAGACCAGATCAAACAGTTGGTGTCTGGATTTACATGATACTGGTGTTTGGACGAATTCTCTCTTCAGCATTATTGTCTTGTAAAAACTGTGATAGTACAATTACCTCAAACAATACCTTTATTGTGTACAGGTATGTTGTTAGTTGAAACTAAACAGGTACAATAGCAGAACCACCAAGATTGATTTAGCTTCCAATATTTCAAAGACAAACTTTAGCCTAAGAAACATTCACCATGGAGAGATAAACAAAGAATAGCCATGAATGCATAAACAATAACCAATATTTATAACCCATCTGATAAATGATACAGCAGTTAAAGGGGAGTCACCATTAATACCTTACACTTCGTTAGTTCCTTAGAACTTCAAACAGAAAACCAATGTAACTTAAGTTTGAGATGGCAAAGTATCAGCCCACAAACAATGTGCAAGATTCCTTCAGATTTTGAAAACGGAGCAGAAAATTCCTTGCACACTTTCTGCGTAGTTTAAAAACTGCGCAAATCCAAAAAACAATGCACAATGTCTGATTTATATAAAACACTGTCGCTACAGTGCTTTTACCGAAATCATTACAGCAACGTAGTCTGACACAATTCGACAGGCCAATCAGCATTGCCAAGAGTTGTTGGCGATAGTTGTGCATTTTATGGAAACTTATGGAAACTTCAAATATTCCCAATGCGCAATACTATACAGTATAAAGACAAACTTTGTATTTTACAATTACAACAACAGAACATTCTCCTGCATTCAGATTAAATTTCTCTATTTGATGTGGAATTCTTTGATTCATATTAAATTATTTGATAATCCATCTCATCGATCACTGGAGATTAACTACAGCATTGAGATTATCCTGTCTACTGTACACAAAGGCATTCAACCGAAGATTCACAGCCGCTATCAAAAACCTTTCCTCAGAGCACCGAATATAATAAGTATTCAGGCTAAAGTGTTAGTATACAGAAAATACAAATGGATGCCTACAGTATGAGACAGTACAGTTAACTACTTTAGTCAAAGCAACCGCACTGGCTTCGAGACGATAGATTTATCTCCTCTTCCAAGCTGGGTCCATTAGACACTATCATAAATCCTAGGACTGTGTGAGGCCAGCATTGACACTGACCTAACATGCTGACCTCACACTCCATAAAGATGTCCAAAGAAGGTTGATTGATAGTGGCGGACAGTGATGTCCCAACCAAGCCTTTATCAAGGAACAGTACTCTCATATTTCAAATATATCACAACTTTTTACATTCTTTAAATTGAATGAACAATTGACAAAATTAAGAGCAAATTAAGGCGGGGGGGGGGGTAAAATGTCAAATGAGGTTTTCATATTTTTTTTAAATGAAGAAACTACAAGTCAAGCTACAGTGTAGACACATATGCATACATTGTAAAATTCTTTTGGTCGGACGTAACTGTATCTTACATGCAGTACCATGGGTGTGTGACTACCTATACAGTAATATACTGTGTGTTGTACAATACTTTACTATAACTGTTTATCTTTGAAAATTGTGTAAAATAAAATAAGAACAACAGGAGAATATAATGAGCCTGAAATTGGCAAAAAATAAGAACACTTAGCCTGCGCAAACTTTTACTGGTTTGTATAAAAAAAGTGTACCACAGATTGCATGTAAAGTGCAAACAAAATGATTTTTAAAGCGTAAACATCACCACCAAAATTGGTGCTCAAGGCGTAGTGTCAAAACAACAGGTAGAGAACAAACAGGAATCACAAACAAAAAAGTGTAAATATGTTTATTTTTTTTTGTAAATTTTATTATTGAAAATTAAAAACGCCAGCACAAGAAATCAAAACATGTAGACCTACCTTTTCATTTTGTCAAAGTAATACCATCCTTTCTATTTCTTGCCTACTCAGCAGTTATACAAACTATCATTTCTTTTTTATCATATATTACCATGTCAGTTTTTTCTGGTATATATTTTACATTTAATTCCATTGCATCTTATGTTCCTTTTTCTTATCTTTTCCTTATCTTTCTTATGTTACCAATTACTTACCTTTCCTTTTTCTTTCTGATGTATTCTTATGTTTACATTTCTTGACTTTCTAATGTCTCCTTTTCTTTCTTATCCTTGTCTTTCTTATGTTTCCTTATTATTTTTTTCTTCTCTATTTCTTTCTCATGTTACATAAATCTTTCTTTTCTTGTTCTTTCTCATGTGACCTTTTCTTTTCTTTCATTTTTCTTTCTTAAGTTTCCATATCTATTCCTTTTCATTATCTTTCGTAAGTTTCCTTAAGATTATACAATATAATTAAATAATAATATAATAATATATTAAATAATTAAAAATTATTTAAAATATTTTCATTTACACATTATTTTTAAAAATCAACGATTCACAAATACTATTGAATTCTTTTTGAAGAGCAAATACTGTATACCCTGTAGGTAGTGTACATGAAAGAATGCAGTACTCTCTCCTGAAAAGAGTGCCAGGAATTGTTTCCTGGTGCAGGCCTACAGCATAGTAGTGACAAATTCTATAAGAAGGAAATTCATATATTATCCTTGGTTTTAACACTAAAGAAATCCAATTAAAGTCAATAAATTCATTAGTGATAAACAATACTGTAGCTTGAGTATTAATTAAAAGGTCATTAGAGGGTAGTTTTAAATTCCTGAGACAGCATTTCTATATTTTTGGAGTTTTATTTGTCTTTTGGCTGTACAGCAGACACCCACTGTTGGGTTAGTGTACAGCTAAAAATTCCTACTGGGAAAACCTTTATAAAGATAATTTTCATAGTGGGTTCATCACAATTTTTTTTTTCACAATTGTATTTGACCTGACTGTGTAATAAAAGGTGTGTATACTGTATGATCCTAATGTTGATCAAATCTAATATTTTACATACTTTCCTCACCTAACAAACATAGACCACCTAAATTTTATTAATTCCCGAAAGACATAATCTACTGATGGTATTTTCTTTGACAACAATATCTGGCTCATGATGGACTCAAAGCCTTCAGGTTATCATGACTTTCAGTAGGGAAGATGAAATTCTATAGTTTGCTAAGTGCCGAATAACTATACTAAATCTATCGACATTTCAGCAGAGATATGATGAACCATAAAAGCCGGAATTAATGCTTTTTTGCAATAGATATGTGTACGCATGAAATTGTTATTATTCTCTTTAAATTATGTATTTAGCGCATCATGGAATTTAATTCCCAGAAGAATCAGTTGTTGAGTCATTACTAATTACACAAAGATAATCACTATCTAGTTCCCTCCGCAACTTAAATTACTTTAAATGTTTTGGCAATTATGGAACAGCATAAATAAACAGAGCTTCTTTAATTATATGGCACTAGCTGGTCAGTCCATTAAATATGAATAATTAATAATGTACTTGAGAAATATTATCCATAATATTCAAATTTGAAGAATATTCTAACACTTACGCTACATTAGCGTACAAAGTTGAGTATGGTGAATATACAGTATTATAGTCTTCTTATACAAGGTAAAAAGTAAAAGGTAAGCAAATAACATTTCGCTCACTATCATTGTGAACACATGTGGTCAGTACATACAGTGCAGTAGGCAACATAGACATGCTCAATCGTCCCATACCCTACCTGCAATGCTGAGCACGTCAGGAGGCAGTAGGGGCTAAAGTGAATGACAGCATACGGGTAGCCACTACTCATCCAAAAGATGTAAGGATTTTACTGTGCACAAGACTATTTGACTATTACTACAAGACTATTTTTTTTTCTTTATTTTTATTTTATTTTATTCATTTTTTATTCATAGCAGGGAAAGATATATGTATTTTTACAAGAATTTCTACATTTTGGCTAATGACAGTAAAAATATAAAAGAAATGAGGCTTCCCCCTTCCTTTCCCCTACTAAAAAAGGTCAGGGAAGGAGAAAACATGACTATTTTTTTGGTCTACAGTTTTGTATTATATTGTAGTACAGTAGGCCTACTCTAAGGTCTTGATTTGATATTGACATTTTACTGTAGTACTGTAGACTTAATGATTTTTATACTATGATGTGTGTCATATTTATTAATTTTTTTTTTTATTATTCTATTTTTAGAATTTAATAGAATTAAAAGTTATGTTTTTATAATTAATGATAAGAATGATAAATATATTGTATTGCATTCTTTGTGTTTTTGGTGCTGACTTTAAAGAGCCAAATGACAGTGGCACATTTGCGTACATTTTTTTTATTCCAGTTGGTAGCACTGTCTTTGTTTCTTTATAAATTTTTGTATGAACTTTAACTTGAATTAAATTTGAATTACTGTACATTGAATTAGAGGTAATGTATACCAGTTGTACATGGGCCTAATCATTTGATTTGGAAAGCAATTATCAGACCTTTTACAGTACATCTTCTTTACTTCAATTTCTCAATTTTACAAACAAGATATGAATATAATTGACATATTAATTTCTAGAGGTCAAAGAGTCAACTCCTTTTGTGATCTTTAATGAACCATTGTAACCATAGCAACATACAGGTGTGTATACAAACAATAAACGTTATCAAAACTGACTCGCAATTAGCGAAGCACACAAAAGAACAGAAAGACCAACCATCTTCTCATATATCTATTGAATATTCATAATTATGTAGGCCTGTGGTAAATTTCGTTGTCATACTAGACAAATAACATATAACATTACAGTCAAAAAATTCCTTGTACAAAGAAGGCCTGATCTCTGCAAGAACTTTATAGACAGGATTTTTCTCCGGGTAAAGTCAATAGGCACGTTATTGCATTCATCCTCCATGCTTGAGTTGAAATCCGCTACTGTTATTATATAGACAGGTGGCGTTAACTGAACCAGTAAGATGGCAATCAAAATCAACAAATTTCAAATCAAGCTATCGATGGTATCAGCAGGAAGGTTGGCCATCTTTAGCGACAACAAATTCCGGCAGAATATACAGTAGGCCTAGATCCAACTAGCTCAATCCTCAAATGAAATATTAAAGTTGGGTGTGATGACAAATTGAAACTACAGTATTGTTTCAAAAGCAGTCATTCACAGTCAATTGTAAATCAGAAATTTACAACAATTTATACTACAGTATTGTTTCAAAAGCAGTCATTCACAGTCAATGGTAAATCAGAAATTTACAACAATTCATTTCAATTTGCCAGTTTACTGAAAGCTTTTCTATAACAATCAATTTTATATTATTTCACCAGTATTTCATTAGTATGAAATTAGGTACAATAATTTTTATTACTGACATTTATACCAACTTTATTCTAGAATAACAATTCATTACACTTACTGTATGAAGTTTTTTGGTTAATAATTTATTAACTAAATATTACATGAAATTAATTGAAAACCAGTAGATACAACATGACAATGCAGTTGTTAAGTCAAGTTTTCTAATAAAATTGATTGATTGAAATACCAGTTTGATTTTACTTTTGTTGTATTTCTATATTCAGATACTGATAGTCATATATTCAGGTAATGCTTTTTATTGTAATGCAATGCAAATTTATTAGTGGGATAGACAAGGTCCCTTTCCATTCACATACAGTATGGAAACAAGCATAGAGTATGGAAACAAGGAATGAAGTAATACTACTATGAATCTGTAACATTGCCGTAAAAGTTTTAACGTACAAAAGAGAATGAACTTTAGAGTATAACTTTGTAAATTCAAACTCAAGAGTTGAGAAACCTGCAACCCAGTTTCCGTCCAGATTACATTGCCTAGATCAAGATCTATGGAATATGAGCGCTGTAATTCTAAGCATGTAGGCTCTACTATAGATCTAGAATTAAATCTATAGGAAATCTGTACAAACATAAAGAAAATGAACTCCTCAGCATACTGTAAAAACCAGGTCATCTAGGGGTTTTCATTAAAATAATCTCATTCATTGGTTTCTGATTAACAAAAGATCTTCTATTCCTGACTAAAAATATTCACCTCTAGTCATTTTCAGTATACTGTATTCACAAGAGCAATTTGTGTTAGTTACTGACTAGGAAATCACTTTGCTTTCAGAAAAGTGCCAGGAGACTGGGCGACAAAGGCGGAATTATTGTGATCTAATTATCCGAGGATTAACCTGGGTATGGGTGACACAGGCATCGGATTCTGTAACCAATTAGTTCTTCTACATTAGCTTCAAGTCAATGAATGCAAATTATAAACTGTACTCTTTATATGAAGCAGAAAAACAAAATTATCAATATAAACAATTTAATATACAGTACAATAAATTAAAATAAAAGTATACAAAGCAATGCCGGATGGCACGAAAATTGAATGAATCTTTCAGGTTTCCATGTATTTTACTGTTGTAAATTTGCAGTTTCTCCACACAGTGGAGAAATAATAGATATAGACAATATTTTATTCATGGTTTATCGTTGCATAATGATGTTATTTATCTATTAAGAGTCCTGTAAAGGTTTGTGGTGGTATAAACCAATACATTGCTAGGCCTGTAAAAACTCAACGAATGGACTACAGTAGTTATTCTAAAACCCTGAAATTTCCATTTTCTGCTTTTTTAATGCAAAACTAAATAAGAATGTGTTCCAGTTCCACATTAAATAAAATTCCCTGATGAGATGGACTCTGCAAATTGCCTTAAAAGTCCTTACTCATCACTCACATTGATTATAATCATTTATAACTGCAACTGCTTTCATCTGATACTTGATTACATTAAACTTGAGATAGGAACATCTAAGGC
>NW_022740670.1:220475-268074 GCF_011630105.1 Anneissia japonica
GCCTAGTTCACACACAAAGGCGTACGCTATGCCAGGCTTAAGCCAGCCTTACGCCGTGTGTGTGAACACAGCCTAAGACCTATTTTTCTCTCATCAGACAAACAGTAGTTCTGTAAAGCAAACTGAGTATTTCCTTCAAGGCTATGAAATACTTTAGTAGCCACTTTTCCAATTTTGAAAGTGGAAGTGAAGACTTTTTATTTTAAATTGTTTTTCTCTTTGTGAATAAATGATGGTACAGTATGCCATTTTTTGTAACCTTTTTATATCCATTAAGCGGTTTTGGAGCTACTGTACTGTACAGTACTACAATGCACAATATTGTACAGTATGTGCAGGATACCGTTTACAAAGATGGACAATAGCAGGAGTTCCAATTTAGAATTCTTCTGGGAGATTTTGTTTTACCTTTTTGTATACATCCAATCAGGCCCCAGTATATTTTTTTGCCAGTTAAAGCAATATACAGTATACCAAGTTATCATAAGGTACAGTACTTGGTAAATTTTTATTAATCTAAATTCTAACATCTCATCAGTTAACAACTAATTGGAAACAAGCAATAGCTGTGCCTTATAGCCATTCTGGTTGCTATACAACTTAAAATAACACTGTAGTGAGAAGATAAATGTTTTGCATTTTTTTTTTTTTTTTTGGTTTAAGGAAAGCAGTAGGGAGTAAAGGCAGGAAGAAGAGTGGCAGGAAGGGAAGGGGGAAGGAGGGAGGAAAAGAGCGAGGAATGAAGAAGGGAAAGAGAGAGGAAGGAAGGAAGGAAGGAAAGAGGGAAGGGAAAGAAGGGAAGGAGGAGGAAGGTGGGAAGGAGAGAGATAAGAGATGAGAAGGAGAAAGGGAAGGAGGAGGTAGGGAAAGTGAGTATTTAAGAGGTTTGGCACAGTGGGAACGGTTTGGTTTCCCAACCTTGAGGTTGGGGTTTTAATCTCTTGTGGTGCATTTTGCTTGTGCCCTTGAGCAAGGTACTTCATTGCTTCTCTCCACCAATAAGTACTGTATAAATGGGTACCTGGTGGTGTTGGTTGCTACTGCAGAAACACTTAAGCATGTGGACTCAATGCCCAGGAAAAACTGTGTAACTGAAAAGGAAAAGAGCTATACAACCAACAAGTAACAAGAATGAATATTATAAATTTTTAATTTTTATTCACAATAATTTTATTAAATTTGACAACAATTTTGGTAGTTTTCTGCTTGTACAGTAACTACAGATAAAACAATATATTTTCCATCTCAAATCATTCAATAGCCCACATCCTTCATTTCAGCTTCAGTAAACATTCAGAAGGCTATAAAAACATGATTTAATTGAATTGAAGGAATTAAAGGACAAATTAATTGTAGGTGGCTAACATTTATAGTGGCTACAGTACAGTATATTGTCATTGTCTATCAAAATAGTAACAGGTCACAGTACAATTACTGATTTAATTTTTAAAATGTTGAAAAATACTTTTATAATACTGTATATGGAAAAAAATTAACTGAAACTTAGAAATTAATGTCAATAATAATTAACTTAAAAGGGACCTTTTTGAAGGCTACAGTAGGCCTACTAATTACATTTCACTGGTGTTTGGAGGGTCCCAAGTCTACTAGAAGTCGCAGGAGTCTCCTGGAAACGGGGACGGCCTCCCCGCTCTCCAGCAAGCAGGTAAGAATCTCCCGGTAAATAACCCATCTCCCGCAAATAATAATTGAATAATAATAATAGCATGTTTTTTTATAATATCAATTGTCTGAAAGAATTCAGTCCCGATAGGTATCATTTTGCACAGCAAAAAATAAAATTGAATATGTTAAGAAAGCTCATTTAACCAGACCTCCCGCAAAAGCTTTCTTCCAACTTGGGACCCCTGTGTTTTAAGAAGGTTGTGATAAAGATAGAGTAGTACCTCCTTGCTTAAACTGTATGTATCATATAGGCCTGCACTACTGTACAGTAGGAATGGTTATTCTTCCGACATGTCATAATAGTTTTAAGGTACCAGCGAGACTGAAGTAAGGGTAAGTCAAGCCAGCTCCACCAAGTACTGTAGCACCACTGTTGCGTACAATAGTATAACTGTTGGAACACTTTCCACAAAGATTATAATAAATATGGTCAAGGCCCATGTTAAGTCTAGAATCTACTAGGCTAGCTCTACAAGGTAGCAGTCCTCCTGAATTACTCTCACACTGCTTGTATTTACACCACTAGCTCCTTTCACATCTATTCAGGTTCAGGTTCTGTTTCCAGTTCCGTTACAGGTTAAGAAATCGGATTTCTATTCTTATAATGCTGAAGACGTATTCTATTCACATCTGCTCCGATCCGGTTATCCAGTGGCCGGGTCCGGCATCTGGTAACTGTAACGAATCGGTCCTGTAGCAATTTCATTTCAACCAGATTTGAAACATGAAGACTTCTGACCAATCAGAATTCTTCACACACCATAGTCAACCATTATGTATTGCATCAGGTATTCATTTATTATTTGTCTAAAACATGGAAAGAACCAAAATCTAGACTTTATATAGGTTACTAAAGGCAGAGGGAAATGAATTCGCCATCGGTAGACCCAGGCTTACATACCGTGCACATAAATCATAGGCCTAGTGTAAGCTGTTTTATATTTTGAACTATATAATAAATTCTACTTTAATATAGAATATGATACTAAAAATTAAAGTAACTTACGAATAATAGTACGAAAAAATGTAATTAAAAGAAGATTTTTAAAACATAAACAATACGACAACTCGCGACGCAAGTTCCTCCTAATGTGTGATGTCAGCATGATGCCAGACCGGAACAGAAAACTCAGTAGATTTGAACAGAATTGACAAAAACTGGATGAGGAACCAGAAATAAAAACGGAGCCTGAACTGGAACCTGAATAGGTGTGAAAGGCCCTAACGGTACTGTACTACTACTAGTACTACTAATACTCTAGGCCTAGTACTACTATCTAACTACTACCGGAACGACCATGTTCATCCACACACTGGGGCATTAGACTAGGCCTAGGCCTAGTCATGTATTTTTAGTAATACTGTAAGCAAAATAAAATCCAAAAGGATGCATACTATTATTATAGTTCTGAGTGAGAATATTTCAACAGAATTTGGCTAGGCCTAGGCCTAGGCTTCGACCCGTGCCAAAAGGAGCCAAAACGCCATCCGTGTTAGCCATCGCTTGCGGACTCTGTGAAATAAACTGATCATTGCAATGCATGTATTGCTACATGCTTTAGAAAATAGTTAACAAACTACACATACCGAACAGTCTGTCCACTTCTTTCATACTCATGTACAAATTGATGACTCCCGTGGCTCCGACGAAACTGCTAAAAAGCAAAATTAGTCTGAAAAACATAATGAACATCGCAGTTTATGCCAAAATTCCGTTACATTGTTGAGCAACCAAAGCCGATTCGTATGATGTGCGGACCGTAGTCGAATCTGCAGCAGCAGTACTCAGGCGAACACCAGAGATTTGTACACAAAGCTTTAGATGTACCTTGACCTCAGCTAATGAATATGCATTTGCTATCAGCACATGACAACCACGTCGCTGTGTTGCATTTATCATGTTTCCGTGGTTTTCGTACATCTTGCTAATTTAATCTTTGTTATCTTTTTATTTCTTTATAAATGTAGAATTAGAATTCATTATTAAACAATATTATATGATTCCGGTTGCATTCCATTCAACTACACAGAACTTTGAATGGAATGTTCTTATCAATGAATCAACGTAGGCCTACACTTCGACTACTACTCATGTGTTGAATTTAAAGGTAATTGGCTTACTACTTATCAAATAGGCCTACATGTCTTGTATTATATCAGATTAAGTAAATGTACATAAATATAAAAAAGAACAAACATTATAATGGATATGATGGCCTCATTAGACACGGTATAAATACCAACCGAGTTCGGACATTATATTCGCGAAATAGGCGTGTTTTTTTTTTTTTTTTGGTTTTTTTGGTTTTTTTTTTTTGGTTTTTTTTTTTTTTTTTTTTTTTTGTAGCTGTCTATAGGCCAATTTGCATTGTTAACATTTTAAAAGATTATAAATAAATAGGGTGCAATAGAGACCCTTAGATTGCAAATACCATTCATTATTTACACTAGTAAATTACTTTTGTAGATAAAATATCGCATGCCATTGCGGACAGCCAAGGAGTGGAGTCACTGAACTTGTGGCCAGTCAACAATGTACGTGAGGTACGGCTATACAATATATATGCTTACGTTACATACATTATTTCAATCAACCTATGAAACCCCAATTCATGTCTGAAGAGGCATGAAAAAATGAATTTAATTATTAATAAATAATGAATAATTTTATCCACGTGAACTCGTGTGAATACTGTAATGTGGCACGGTATTTATAGGCCCATCATCGTTTAAGTTCCTTTAATTAAGCGTGCGTATGTGCGCACGCGTCTGTGATGATCTGTGCATACTCACTTTACACAAATTTTACTCGGCATGATTAGTAAACCACATACACTAAAACCCCCTTTAAGTGGACACCTTCAGGACCGAAAAATTGTTCCCTTACGACTGGAGTCCCCTGAATAGTGGTTGGCCTAGTGAAAAGATTTCCCTCCCTTCAGGGGAAATAATTTGTAAGTGATGCGAAATTTCTGAATGATGTGGCACCATCTATAATAGTTTATACAGTACATTAAATGCGTAATGTTGTACAGAGGGCGCAATCATATTAGAGCTTCCTCTCATGACGTCTTGCATAATTTTTCTACATTGTTTTTTTTTTCAACATAGACATTATATTTATGAATTATGAATATTTATTAGATCCGGTATATAATTTATATTGATAATTATAATCATTACCACATAATTATATTGATGATGATGATGATGGTGGTGGTGGTGATGATAGTTATAGCAATATCAAGCAATATCTGCTGATGATTACGATAAGGGCTCATTTGTTCGTTCATTCGAAGTCCAAAATCAATCACAATCCGTCTTCAATTTGATCTTTGAAACGTTTTTGGTTTTAATTCTGATGAACTTAATGTTGTTTACACTGGTTACATGAGACCTATAGTAGAATATGCTGACTCAATTTGGCACTCTGATCTCACTGTTTTCTCCATGGTCAAACAAAGCAACAAAATTGAGAGTGTACAAAAAAGAGCATGTAGAATTATACTAGGGAAAAATAATTATACTTCTTATAAGAATGCTTTAATATCTTGTGAACTTGACTCCCTACTTGATAGGAGGGTTTGTCACTGTCGTAAGTTTGCTTCTGGTCTTTTAAAATCTGATCGTACAAGTGGTCTTTTCCCCCCCTCCAGACACGAGTGTCATGGGAGAAATCTTCGCAATTCTTCTAACATATCACAATTACCAATTAGAACCAAACGATTTAGTACAGTCCTATACCCTATTTTATTAACTTACTCGATTCAACAGTTTTTACTTTAGCACAGTTCACCTCAATAATGGTATATTTGTCATGTTGTTTAAAGACTTTGAACCCCATCATGACTTGGATATTGATAATAATAATTTTAACAATAATACTAGCTATCACAATTATATTGATACAGTGTTTGGACCCGCATCTTCTTCCTGTTTGTTTTTTTCATTTTTATATGTCTTTTTTATGACTTTTTTTTAAATATTTCTGCCATTTGTTTTATATGTTTTTACCTGTAATTTTACATGCAATCTGGCCTCCGGGCCACGATTTGTGGAATTTTATAATAAATTGAATTGAATTGACAATTGATTGATTTTTTTATTTTTTTATATTTTGTTTTTTAAATTTTTATAAGTGCTAAATATTGTGAATTTAAATAATAATGCCGTTCTTAGTATAGCGCATCATGCCAAAAATAAAAAAATAAATAAATAATAATAATAATAATAATAATAATAATAATAATAATATTAATAATAATAATAATAATAATATTAATAATAATAATAACAATAATAACAACAAAAATAATAATAATAATAACAATAATAACAACAACAAAAATAATAATAATAATAATAATAATAATAATAATAATAATAATAATAATAAATGTTATGCCTAACAACAACAACAGCAATAATAACAATAGGTAATTTTGTGCTACACGACGTTAACCTTAACGTTAACGTTATTACCCAACATACAACGCGATGGCTCCGCCCCTTTTGGAAACAAATCGAAATACGAAAGGGCAAACCCGTAACTAACTAGTCAAACACGTAAAATCCTGAAATTAACGTCCTCCGCAACGCAAGATGAATAAATTATGACGTCATTCGTTAACGTTAAGGTTAACGTCTTGCGGCGAAAACTACCTGGTAACAATAATAACGCTATATTGATAGCAATAGCAATAAACAATAACAATGCCAAACAATAATAACAAAATGGTTATAGGATAAAAGATATTATGAACTGAAATAGGCTATTACAATTACACTGTTATTTTCAAGGAGTTATTTTAACTCGAAAGGAGTTGTTCTGTACCTTTTTTTAGGTACAGAATAACTCCTTCAAAATAACAGTGTAATGTTGCCCCCACGTGCTTCACATTACCATGGTTATTGGACAAGTTTAAATTAATAATAGTTAGTTAATAATTATAGGCCTAACAATTGTAACATTTATAATAATATTAAATATTATTACTGAATTAACAATATAAATAACGATAACAACAATAGCGATTGCAATATCAATAGCAAAATCGGCCGATGATTGCTTAATGGCTAAATATTATGAATTGAAATAATAATGTCGGTCTTACCATAGCGCATCATGGCAATCAACTACGCATTATTGTTATGTTAAAAATAACATTATCAATAAAACACGAGCAAAAGCAATAGCAATACCAATAGCAAGCCGATAATTACTATACATGTTATGAATTTAAATATTAATGTCGTTCTAGTAGCGCATCATGCCAACAAATGCATGTTATGCCTACAATAACAATGCTAAAAATAAAAAATAACAACGATAACAATAATAATAGCACTATTAATAACAAGAGAGCAATATGCAGTCACAAAAACAAACAAAAAACTGTCGATGGTTACGATAAATGCTACGGTACGCTACATCTTATGAATTGAAATAATACGTCAATGTGTCGCCCCCCCCCCCCAATGTACCGGTACTTCACGTTAACATATTGGGCAACTTTGGAGCTTTCACAGCTCTCTGCAGCTCGTAACCACCGCAAGTGAACTCGGGGGTTTTATTGCAACATAGTGGCGTATCTATAGGTGTATGCTAAGGAGCACTGGGGGAGCAACCCCCAACCCCATGACAATTTCGAAGAAAACAAACAAAAAAATAATCGCACTAGAGTAGTCAAAAATCACCTCATGTATCGCCTTTTTGCAAAAATCCCCCTCATTTAATCATCGATCTCTCCCACTAGACACGCCACTGATTCAACCACCACCACCTTCTTGCATTGATATGTTATCCAATATTGTGTAGGCCAAAATCTGGATGGTGGCCAACAACAATGAGAATTAACGGATTGAGGGCCTGCCTATTCATGGGTAATCTCGATTACGAAAAACGTTTTATCAGAGCTTCACCACACTCGGTGGTGAGATCAGTGATGGCGCCAGCGGGGGGGGGGGGGGGCTCAAGCCCCCCCCCCACACCGAACCGGTCAAGCCCCCCCACCGGACAGAGCTCGTCGGGCAGTCAGACCATAAAACATATAAAAATAGGCCCACACCAAGCTAACACATGTCTGTCACAGTCTGAGATTGATATTTTCGGCCATCCAGAGGTTGATATTCTTTAGAAAAATCTCATTTGGGAGGGAGAACCTCCTCTCAACCCCTTCCTCTAGCTCGAGCCTACGAGGTCAAGTCCCCTGCCGGACAACTTATCCCCCCTCCCCCCAGAAAATATATCCTAGAGCCCTGGGTGAGATTTAATAGCCTAGTATAGGGTTACCGAAGCCTTCAAAATTTACAAAACACGAAACAACTCCTTCACAGGTCAATCACTAACCAACACATAGGCGGCCTATTATACGATCGACGTTAACGCTCTCTGTTATTTGCTGCAGTTTGGAAGTCATTTTGCCTTGATGAAAAAAAAGCATTCGATTTATAGGCCTATATATGGTTTGCAAAAGAAGATCGATTATTATCAGTATTTTTATCATCATTGCTATTATTGAACTAAATGCATATTTTAGCCTTTCTTACCGGGAAAATGCTGGGAACAATCGATACAGTGCGGTCACCGTAGGATGCACACAGTCTATGTCTGAGCCACACTAGATCAACAGACCGTTCCGGAATGTCAATCAAAATTAGCAACTGACCAATCAGCACATGGCTAACAATACGCGCTTGTCCCATATTATTGCAAGCACACGTGATTACGTCATTTACGCAATTTTTTGGGAACTTGCAATAATATCCAGGGGTCCGGAAAGGCGCCCGTTTAGTTTAGACTAGACGCGTTAACGAATGTAAACTAAAATTACAACTTTAAACGTGTCACCCAGCAAGTGATGTATGGAGCTAAATCACTGTTTTTTGTCAGTGTAGGCTCACAACGCCAGCTTTTCCAGCAGGAGATGTCACTTCACCGCCGCTAATTGAATAGGCCTATGTAGCAAAGTGCTCTTGTCTTGTTTTGTTTTTATTATTTTTTCTATATTACTTTTAGGCGGGCTCGCAAGTAATGTCGAGATCTACTGTACAATTTTCATTGGAAGGCTTGAGTCACGTGTTGGGCAAACCCCTTTATCACTCAGACTTTATCCCCATCTGTTTGATATTATCACTTAATTTATTTGAACTTTGCGGTAGCTTTGGGTCAATCAGATTTTAGTTTAGTTACACTGTCAATTAGGCTAAATTGGTGGCGATAAAGAGAGGAAATGTAGAAACGTACTCATATATTGGATCAATACTATAACTGACGAATCCGTCTCAAACAGAATCAACAAAGATAGATATCGGAAAGAAGATTGATAAACGTGATAGTAAGTAACTCATTCATTGCTTCCGTTTCGTTACTTTGTAGTGTAGGCCTATAAGTTGAGCAATTTCATGAAGACGAGAAAATGGTAGGGTAGGGTACGCTATGCCAACAAAAAAAGGAACGATATAGACATAGCCTACCGCGGGTTCTTCCCTATTATTTCAATGTTTACAATATAATAAAGCTTGAATGCTTAGTCGAACATACAATACTGTAGAACACATATTTTGGCAGTGCTTAGGTATAGTAGAACCGCTTCAACAGCAGTGAAGTCCCTGCTGAGCACATACCGGTACGATTTTAGCAAATATTATTCTGGTCTAAGGTTTACCGTCTCAAGGGCCGAAAGTATAATGTAGGTTTAATATTATTTGTTGTTTTTCATACATTTTCCTAGGTATTTTTCGATATGAAGTTTGAATGACAATTGAACGATAATTTCAGATTGAAGTTGTATTCGTTCTATTCATACGTTGGGTGTGAAGATACTTGACTTTCGGTTCATGTCCTGAAACTAAAATGACAGTCTGCTCTCGGGATGCCTCTATACATCACTAAATTCAATATTTCAAGTATTATACGGTACCTCATTATTAACCACATCTGGGTTGTAGAAGGCTTAGTTACTGTTTGGAGTGAAGGAAATAAAACATCTACAGCAATCAATGGAAACATTCCCCCCACCCCGTCGGGGAGAAAAACCCCAATTCGTCGGGGAGAAAAAAAAATTGTATTTTCTGCAAATTAGTCACGGTAGACTCTAAAATCGATTAAATAAGCCTTTGAAACCCCTAAATTGTAAAAAATTTCCGAGTCCACTTTCAAAATACTTTGAGCGACACCCAACCACGATCACTTTGCTCTCGTCGGGGTCATCGCGCACCACCCCCCCCCCCCCGGTCGCCCCCCCGGTCGGGGACATTGGTTCCAACGTGGGGAAAATACTGCCGCCTCCCCTGCCACTTTAGCTGACTGCTGCAGCTAAATCTGCTCTCCAAACATTTATGGGGGTCAGCACAGTACCGTAGTACTGTATTATATGGAAATTTGGTTCCATTGCCTAATAGAGAAATGTATTTTGCTGTTTTCTTATAGGATCAGATGAACATGGATGCACAAATGAGAACATCATCTGCAGACCACAATGACTGGAGCCAACGACGTTTGATGAAAAATGTATTGGTTGCTAGCTTGGCTTTCCTGTTCCTCTTCACAGCCTTCCAGGCACTATCAAACCTACAGAGTAGCATCAATTGTGACGATGGTCTCGGGCTGGCTTCTTTGAGTACCATTTATGTTTCACTGATATTATCATCAATGTTCTTACCATCAATTGTTATCCGCATCCTTGGTCTCAAATGGACTCTTGTTGCCAGTATGTCATGTTATACCCTGTATTCGGTTGCTAACTTTTGGCCCGGCTGGGGTACCCTTATTCCGGCATCTGCACTTGTCGGATTCAGTGCTGCTCCATTATGGTCTGCAAAGTGTACATACTTGACCACATCTGGAATAAAGTATGGGAAATTGGGTGGGGAGTCAATTGATGCTGTGGTAAACCGTTTCTTCGGTATTTTCTTCTTGATGTTTCAATCGGCTCAGATTTGGGGAAATCTTATTTCATCGCTCGTGCTCCAACAGGGTCCAGACAATGACTTCCGAAACGATGGAACTCAAATTTGTGGTGTTAACGACTGCCCAGGTAAGGTTTTTATCGACTCTGCTTACAATGCAGTTGTGATTCGAATTTAAAAACTTCAGATTACCGTTCGGGATCACAAATAAACAAACAATCTGTGAATGAAATGAGACGACGACCAATCATGGCATTAAAATGTTTTAACATCAAACCGCGAGCAAGTACGGGAAGGGAAAAGCGCACTCTCCTGACGTTGAGGTGGCGTGAAGTCGAAGATTAAATAAACTTAAATTTTAATAAAATTCTGTGGAATAAATTGAATTATATTTCATTGCCGGGAAGGATTTAGAGATTTTAGGAAAAAAGAAAAAGAAAGAAAGAAAGCGAAATTATTGGTCGCCCAAAACGCATCAGTGGTTATTTCCTGGCGTCTAGAAACAAACATTTTCCGGACCCCCTTTAGGGTAGTGTTGTCTCTCTATCGGCACCTCCCCTCCCCACCTTCGGATATCTCTGGATCACCCCCTGTATTCCTTTCAAATGTTATTTTGCTTATTACAGATACTGAAGGAAGTAATATCACCGATTGCGGCGATGACATTGAAGACAAGTTAGTAAATACATTGATGGGAATCTATACAGGCTGCGGCTTACTGGCGATCTTTCTAATAGTAGTGTTCCTTGACCCAATGGAGCCATCGCAACAAACACTAGAGGGTGGGAAATGTGATTTATTCATGGCAACGCTACGCTTATTGAAAGATAAACGCCTTTTGTTTTTGATTCCGATTACAATATACAGTGGCCTAGAACAAGCTTTTATAGCCGGAGATTTTACAAAGGTAATAGTACATACGGATGACGTAATAGACGGTATGTTTAGGTGGAGTTTAGACTAATATTCCTTCGTTCAACCTGGTTCTGAATCTTGTGAGATTGTGGAAACTACTGTGAACATGGGCCACTTAAGCCTGATCCTCACTGCGCCCTCTTATACACATCTAGATGTGTATAAGAGACAGGCGCTTGCATGCTCTTTTTTCAATTCCCTCTGGACTCGCGATGGAGGATGCTAAACGTAGAGAGATACAGTACCACACATATTGTCTTAGTTTAATATCTTTGAATTGGTCATGAATATCTAATTATTATGGCCTTCTTGTTACTCATTTAATGTTAACCACGGTGCCAAAATGCATGTAAAATGTGGTTTGTGCATCATCCAATGACCAATGGTATAACATTAATAACAACACATGTAC
The DNA here is from genome assembly GCF_011630105.1 of Anneissia japonica. Classification (NCBI taxonomy): domain Eukaryota; kingdom Metazoa; phylum Echinodermata; class Crinoidea; order Comatulida; family Comatulidae; genus Anneissia; species Anneissia japonica. The sequence continues at coordinate 232,399 of NW_022740670.1, forward strand.
TCTGCCCTTGGCAAAAAAAAAAAAAAAAAACGGTAGGCCTATAACTTAATCTTTATTTATATGCGTTTTGCTGCAAAAAATATTAAACTGACAATTATAGGAATGGTAATATGTGTGTGACTCATGTTAATCGTCCTTCCCGGAGTGTTAACAGTTCTTTGGTGTTAATCAATCTTAACAACAGACCAATTAGAACAGGACCAGGAATACGCTCGCGTCTTAGAAGTCACACCGGTAGTTGCGTATGTTTTAAACGCTGTCGTTTTGTGGGACCTTAGCAACAATATCCAAGGGGTGTGGCTTAGCGGAAATGTCCATTTGCGGAAAACTGCATGTTTTTCTAATTTTAAATATTCACTTATATTCTTAAGGCTCAAACAGACACTACAGCTTATAATATACAGAATTGTGATATCAATTTTAGTAACACGTTTAGAACCTTTGATTCTTTTATTAATTGGCGCATTATATTGTATTCCAGTCTTTTGTAACGTGCTCACGTGGTGTTGGATGGGTCGGTTACGTAATGATCTGCTATGGAGTGACTGATTCTGTGTCTTCACTATTAAGTGGTCGTGTTGCCAAGTACACTGGAAGAATCCCGATCTTCGTTTCCGGCGCCATAGCTCAAGCGGTTATCATCATTGTTTTCTTCACATGGGTCCCAGAACATGAAGACTTGGCATTTCTGTTCGTGGTAGCAGCAGTGTGGGGGTTTGGTGATGCTATTTGGCAGACACAAATAAATGGTAAATTTTCTGATCACAAATGTTTACTTTGATGTTTAGCTAATTATTTCTTGGCAGCGTCCATTCTTCTAAACCATCTACTTAGAGATATAATAAATGAAGGGCTTAACCAGAATACTCTGGAAACAAGATTTATTAAGTGCTTATGCTATTTGTGGTTATTGTTTTTCATATCTCCACAGCAATATACGGTGTGTACTTCAATGACAGACAGGAGGCAGCATTTTCTAACTACCGCTTATGGGAGTCAGTTGGGTTCGCTGCGTCATTTGCATATAGCAACTTTCTGTGCGTGTCAACAAAACTTGCTATCTTAGTAAGTTTTTTGGCGATTGGAATAACATCGTATTTGTTCATCGAGATCAAAGAATCAAGAAAAGAACTATATATTCCTACGACTCCTACAAAAAATGACCCTGTGGGTATTGATGGAGCAGTTTTCTCTATTAGCTCAAAGGAACAATAAAATAGCAACGATTTCTGAATTTTGAATTACATGAAAATTTTGACCTTTAACCATGGGGACTTTGTTTCTTTTTCGTGTACTTTCATATAGGATTCTTATATCCATATCATAACATGCACCCTTAATTCTAAGTCGTTACTCTGTTTACACTAAACATCCAACCAATAGAAAGTTCAATATTTTTAAAATATTATTGGTCATTAGCATTGCATCATGGAATAATTTTGGGAAAATATAAAACAATTGTTTTAATTTCTGCTGATTTCATATTATAAATGCATTGTAGTTAAAATTGCAAATTATTACTATAAATTAGTTCTATTGATTCTTTGTTAAAAAATACAATTATAAAGAATGTACGGTATGTCATCCATTTGAACATGCTAAAAACCCCTATTAATGGTCGACCATTTTCACGTTTTTCGTTAGTGTCCCCTTAATAGGGGACATATTTTTTTTGGTCCGGAAGGTGTCCCCTTAACAGGGGTTCTACTGTAATGGCTTTATACCTGTGATACGGAATGGATGATATGACATCATCATTCCACATTATATGGATATGATATGACATCATCATGCCACATTATATGGATATGATGTGACATCATCATGCTTTACGCAATACACAGTTTGTCGCATACAACTTGATAGGATAGGTAGAGTTTTATAAGCTTATATAACCGAGAATTTGTTGCTTGTTTTTTCAGTGTATGCTATGTGTAAATGTGTAAATAGGTATCAAAATGGTACAGTTCGCCCTCCAATTTCTGACCACATTTGCGACCTGAAACAGTGGCGGATCCAGAAATTTGAAATAGATGGGCCCAGGGAGGGATTCACATGTTTTGGGTGTGTATTTATTCCGTTGTGGGGTTGAGGTGAGAAAATTATGATTGTAGCACTTCTAGATGACCGGAAATATCACTCTCAGACTTAAAATTTGAATATAATTTTCCTATTTTTCTTTTTATTTTATTTTAAAAAAAAATAGGGGGAGGGGGTCCTGTCCACATTGGAGGTTTAGCTAATTACTAGTTAATAGATTGAAGACTGTTATTTTTGGTTCTTTGGAAAAGTGGTCTCGAATTAGAGGGTTCTTTAGAGGGGTCCCGAATGGAGGATGTACTTCACCTGTAGGCTATTATACGTCTTCTTATATAATGCCTACGTCTAGTGTTCGATATTGATGATTTTGGAATTGTAATATATTGTAATCCTTGGATGTTAATTTTCCATATTATACGGCCCATTAGTACGTGTAATTTACTGAAAATTTTCTTTTTATTAAAATCTCATTAAAACACGAACATTTTTAAGTGTTTATTGTTTATTTTGCTTTCTGTCTAAAATGTTAAGTTATTGTTATTTTAGTTACAGTATATTGAATATTAGGCCTATAGTTTGAACCCGGGACCTTCGCCTCAACCAACTAGCCAATTGAAGATTTCTTTGGAATTTGAATCCGATAACGCATCTAATTCTTCACACTCATGTGTAATTAGACAACACTTTAGTTCTTGGTGCATGCATGGCAATTAAGATCAATATGATACACCCTCTTGAAGCATTTGAGAGACGCGATTTCCAAAGAGATACATACATACATACATATGTATATTATATATATGTATATACATAAATCATCAAATGAAGGTAAATACAATGTTCGAATAAAGGACATAATAATACATCGTGTAGTATAGCTCGCAACGAATGTAGTCCTATAAATAAATGAATAAAGAAATTGTGTAATAAAATGCCTCTGGTGGGACTCGAACCTGCGACCTCTCGCTTTCAAGGCGAGCGTCATAACCATTAGACCACGGAGGCTTCATGGTTTAAACAGATTCAAATACCACCAGATACACTCCATTACACAATAAGTACGGCTAGAAACAAATAATAGCATACACTGAAATATAAATCAAGGTAGCCGTTAACACTGTTAAATTATATATATAAATCATCAAAGAAAGGTAAATACAGTGTTCGAATAAAGGACATAATAATACATCGTGTAGCATAGCTCTCAACGATGTATTATTATGTCAATGCTGATGTGGATGGACTTTGGTTAAAAGATCCAGAGATGTATTGACTCTTTGCACATTAATATTTTGTTCTTTTTTTAGACAACCAATTAATCTTTCTGTATTGTTTGACGTTTCCTCCATGGCAAACAGTGCAAAGGTCTAAATCCGTGAATGCTGTATCAAGATGATTTCCAAGCAAGAATAAAGACGATTTTAAACTCAAAAGTCCTCTAAAAAAGTTTAATGAATATAGTTGAAGTCGTACTTGCTTGCACGCCGAATTAGAGGCGGCCCTTTGGAAACTGCTCTGAATGGTCAAGGAGGTTTGGTGGATGGATATCTGGAATGTGCGAGAGTGAGTCTTGAATTTTCTACCCCGGAAAATGTGGACCCGGTTGGTAATTAAAGGATATGGGGGTGGTGAGAGGTGGACGGGTGCGTCGGGCCTAACATTTAGGCCTAAGATGTTTAATTGATTGTTATACAAGATGAATTATAAAGATACCATATGTCCAACAGCTGCTCATCTAATGTGAAGAAATAATAAATTAATCCTAATTGCCAGTATAACATTAATTGTATAGAGGAAATTGAACACTTAAGAGGAGTAAAGTAAACGAAACGAATCTGTCTGACGGCATTTCCTATTTTTGGAAGTGTTATAGGCGTGTGCAAGTGGATTTATAGAGGGCGCTATATGATATTTTCGTTTTGTGTGAGTTCGGAAGAAAGATTACTCGACTCCAGCAAAAGCCGGACAGAACAGTTGCATAGATTTTACCAAAGTAGCCTAAAAGGCCAAAGGAGCAAGACTACAGTGTGTTCCCTACAGTCTGTTCTACTAATATCAAGATTGGTGAAGTAAGTGCCTTTAGAGAAACTGTTTTCAAATGTGTACATGCATATGTTTAATTTTTTGCAGTGTGTTATATTTTCGATGAAGCAAGCCCCTTCCTTACTTACTTACAATATGTCTGCAACCATCCCTTTGGAGAGCTAACACAATCGTCAGAGAACAGGCCTCCTCCTTAGCCTAGGCCTAGCCCGTACACCGGTCGGTAGACCTTGCCCAGGCGGTACGCATAGGCCTAGGTCTTGAAGGTTTACCTCAGGTATACCTAGGCCTAGTCCGTCCTAGCCACTTGGCATGTTTCGACTTTTTTTGGAGTGGTAGGCTAGGCCTATGCTAGACTATTATATTAATAATTATGTAGGAATTAGACCCTAGTGTAGTAGCCTAGGCTAGGCCAGGGAACGGCCTAGCCTAAGGCTTAGGCCTAGCCTAGTCTTAGTCTGAGACAGAGAAGAGGCCTAGCTAGGCCTATGACTAAGGGCCTAGGCATAGGTAATTAATTGTATTACATGTTTGTAATTTGTATGAATATTTAAATCCAATAACAATGTTTTAAGATTGCCACCCTTCCTGCTACCTAACTAAGCTGGGCTTGGCTAGGCCTATGCTGTAATTTGATTTTGAGATCAATACTAATTACTAAGGGTCATACTGGATTCCAAAATGTCAGTGACTGCATGAACTTGATCATGGTTAGGCATAGGGCCCAGTGCTTGTCCCTACACTAGGCTAGGTCAAGTCTTGGTCAAAATAGACTAGGCCTATTATAGGCCTAATCGTGGCCTCAAACCATCTTAAAAAATGAGATAATTTTTGTTTTGGTTGTGTTAGGCTTAAGATATTGGCTCAATCTCATGTTTTGGGGGTTTCTTTTGGTTTGTACAGTTTCCAAAAACTGTGTTGTGAAAAAATAGGACATTCATACAAGGAAATTTAATTAATAATGAATAATTAGAATTAATTAGAATTTTTTGATTTAAATTAGAATTCTCATGTTCTGAATAAAATTATTCTGTTGTATAATCAGTGAAAGTATTTATTTAATTTTGATTTAATTTTGTTTATTTTTTGCTTTTGGGCTTGAGTTCTGTATACCAAAAATTCTCCTGGACTATCGGAAATAAACATGTGCACTATACTGTATGAGGTATATGGTACAGTTGGATTACTGTAGTAAGAGAGCATAAGCGTGACCTTGGATAAAGGCTCCTTATCGTTCCTCTTTTCTGTTCTATAGTTTTTGTATTTTACTTTATAGTGGCCTGGTCTTCAGAGCACTGGTCCTCTCATCATTGGGCATTTTTACCATTTTAAAATTAGGTGCACTGGTTATTATCAAATCATTGTAATTGTAAGAATCTAGATTCAGGTGAGAATGTGTGAACTAGGTACTAAGGCTATTGTTGGCCTAAGCATAACCTGTCTTGCATTCTAAAGAGAATGATTGTTGTACCAGCATGTTTAATAATAATGATCTTGGATGGATATCTTACCATAGGCCATATTCTGTAATTATGATAATTCTATTAAAATTGTTACATTCAGGATTTCAGTACATTTGATTTATTATTTGTTAATATTTAACTGATACAAATATTATAAGAGAGAGCCTTGAATCCGCCACTGGAAAATGAGACAACTTTTAATATATTTGAAACGAAAATAAATTTTACAAAAAATATTTTCAACCTTATTATATATTTAATGATCTTAAACCTAAATTTTAAGTATGTGGTTACCAGTGGCGGATCCAGGATTTAAGGAAGGGGATGCTGACTGAAATTGAGTCAGCGCCACCTTGGTTGGCGGTGACACGCAAACTTTTTCAGCATTTTGTACCTTTGGATGCCTGCAAATGGGACTTAATTACCATTTAATTTTAATTCTTTTTATTTTTGACAAAATGAGTAAAATAAAAAATTAATTATTTAAATACCTGGGTGCCTGAAAATGCATTTAAATACTTACAATTCCAAAACCTACCATATCCACCTGAGTCCCACCATGGTTGGGGCTCAGGTGAATAAATTATAAGAATTTGAGACTTACTGTATAGATACCAGAAAATAGCATTTGAATAGTACAAAATCTATGATATCCACCTGAGCCCCGCCATGGTTTTGGGGCGCAGATGAGTGAATTTTAAGAATTTGAGATTTTATAGTTGCCCGAAAACGGCTTTTGGATACTTAAAATTCATGAAAACTACCATCCACCTTAGCCCACCATGGTTGAGACTGAGGTAAGACAATAGTAAGAATTTGAGACTTTAATTGCAAAGATTCTATGAAAATTATATATTCACCTGAGCCCCATCATGATTGAAGCTAAGGTGAGAACATTTTTGGAATTGAGGACTTTTAAATTTATGTCAGTAATTTTTTAACATTTCAAAAGGGGCGCTATTTATTTAATTTTTTTTTTACCTCTGAAGGAGGGATACGCTCAGGCACCCTGAGGCCCCTTCCTTGATACGCCATTGACTACTGTATTATCTTATCAACCAAAATGTATGACAGGCTTTTTGGTATTATTAGGCCTATTGTTTGAATTTGCAATAGTTTAGTTACACATTTGAGATTCATTTGGGTAATTATTGTTAATACTTTTAGGTCACCTGACAGTAATTTTCTGTTTTACGTATATTTCTGTAAATTATTTTTAAGCAGTTGAAAGCTTAGATTTACACAATTATGTTTTGGTAAATGGCAACAGAAAAATTATACTGTAGTCATAGGGTCATAGGGCGGGGGGGGGGAGGGCCTATTAATTTAAAAATATTCATTGTAATGAAGATTCACCTAAAAATACTGTTTTTAAGTCGTCAGACCTGTTAAACTTCACATCAACTGTCTGAAAATGAGCACATAAATTGAATTGTATTTTGCAAACCTGCTCGCGACCCAACGCAAAAGTTTGACGACCCATTTTTGGGTTGCTGCCCATAGTTTGGGAAGCATGGCTCTACACTACTGTTACAATGGATGTTAACTTATTCAAACCAGATGCTATTCAAATAGATAGGCCTACACGACTGTTTAATTTCAAATATCATGACTAGAGTAATTTAATTTAATAAAAAGTGACAGAAAATTTAATATAATCATTATAATAATTTTGTTTGATTACTGTACAGTTGTTTTTTGTATTTGTTTCTTCCTCTTAATTTTTTTTGTTCTTCAATTAGATGGAAGCCCCAATAAAAATACAACTGGGATATTGGTAGGATCCCACTATTTTTTATACTTGGGCGGCCTAGGAACTACTGTAAATGCTTGAATAAGTGCCGCTCTCGAAAACGCCGCCCTCGATTATGCTTCGCACCAAGCATGCTTTTTTTCCTGAAGCGCCGTAGCGCTTACTTGAGAGTACTGTATAATATTATGATGTCTGTAATGAAACACTTTGAGAAACAGGGTTTTGAAATACAATCAATACAATACAATGTTGTTAAAATGAATAATTCACAAAAAGACACGTATTTCTTTATAGACATTAATTTACAATGATGGGACCTACAGAACTACGGGAACATGAAATAGGGAACATGGGAACGGGCATGTAAACTGCCACGCCAATATTTTGTTATAAGCGCCGCTCTAAAATAGGCGGCGCTTATTCAAGCATTTACGGTATTTACATGCTTATAGTACTTACCATAACATTTTTGTTAATCCCTGCCCATGATGATTGATATAAAGTTTTAATTGATATTTATTGTTGTCAACCTGGATAGATGAATCTACATCAGTCGATGATTATTGTTATTAAGGTTCCACAAAGTGACAGTGTATGCGCAAACACGTTTGCAGGACAAGCAGGTATTACTGGCTCTATTCTGATTGGTCAGTTATTAACTTTGATTGATTTAAATACCAGGTTTCAAAAACTTCCACCCTCCCATACTAAGCCTTCACCCCTAAAATGTTATTAAAAATTAAAGTACATTTTGTTTCAATTGCTAATAAAATCCATTCTATTATTTCTCCAATATTATTAAAAATTTTTCCCATGAAAAATATCAAGAAAAATTTCAGAAGAAATACATGTTATAGCGTTCATTCAATATAATTTTAGAATTAGCATTTGGCTGATTTTAGAAGGTGTTTAAAAATAAATCCCAATTTCCTGTATTTTTGAACTGTAAAAAACTATGGAGGAACAGGAACACACAAGGCTGATTCACTGCAATAATGAATGTTTCATAAATTTAATTAACCCTGAAAACAAAACTATGAATTATACATACAAGTGTTGTGGACTAAAACTGACCTTTGTCAGAATTAATATAATTTCCCATAGGATTTCTATTGAAGATGTAAATTGTGAAATGAAACACCTTTTGACCTTAACTGTGGCCAAACACATTTTCTTTATTTCTTTATTTTCTTTATTTCTTTATCTTCTTTATTTCAATAATACAGTATCTTCAAATCACAGTAAAGACTGAATTGCTTATAATTCACAAAATGCATATGAAATTTCAAAAGAGAAAATAGAAAAAAGAAGGAAGACAACCAAAACCAATTAAGAAAGAGATCAAGAAGAAACGAGAAACAATGACAATAAAGAAACAGTTCCAATATATATGTCTGCTTGTGTAATGTGTCTGTGCAAGTCCTCTAGTTTACTACATTTTGCTGTACTAGATAGGAGCATCAAATTATGTTAATTTAATTTATTTAATTCAAAAGTTTAGTTCATTTCACATGAAAAAATAAATATTAGAGTAAACTATTTAAATTTAGTATTTTAATTTTATGTTCAGTATCTGTCCAAGTAACAAATGGCCTCTAGAGAATAATGCCAATTAATTTTATATTGTACCTTTTACTTATTTTTAGATTTTTACATTTTGTACTATAGGACAAAAACAATATGAATGAGCATTTCAGCTTCATCCATTTTAAGACAAAATGTATGTTTTTTAGATATTTTCATAGTAAATAATTAAATGTAATTTTTCTTTCTTTGAAACTTCCTGTGACCTAACAAGTCATGTGTTAGCCAGGTCCCTATAGTGGTGATCAAGTGGGTGTGGTCCAGCTGATTATTCATAACACATGTACAAAGGAAATCATTAGGATTTTTTCAGGGCTGTTCTGTAAGGCTTAAGGAACAGAAAACATTCAGTAGCCTGGCCTCCCAGGGTCAGAGAAACAAGTCTTGAAGTTAAAACTTGTTGTTCCGAGGTCATGTCAATTTACGTTTTTTTTGCCAAATTAGGTCCCAAACCTAATTTGTTTTTGCTGTAGTTGTCACAGTCTGTGAGGGAGTAATTTTATATTACTTTATTTAGCATCCATTAAATACAAAACAACATACTTTAGAAAAACAATGACATACAAAATTTAGAGAAAAATTGCCTATTAAACAGAGAATAGATGCATGGACGACCCATAAAATCAACAAACGTTAATTTCTTTCCAGTGGGGTCCGAGGCAAAACCAGTGACAGCTGTAGGATATTATTTTCTGGGGGACTAAGCTGTCCGACAGGGGGACTTGAGATCATATGCCCGAGCTGGGGGGAAGGGGTTGAGAGAGGGTCCACCTTCTAAATGAGATTTTTTTCAAGAATAGCAACCTCTGGATGCCCGGAAATGGCAGTCTGTTGCACACATGCGTTGGCTTTGCGTGGGCCTATTTATATATTTTTTATGGTCTGACTGTCTAAAGAGGTCTGTCCGACGGTGGGGAGCTTGACCGGTCCGGTGGAGGGACTTAAGTCCGCCGCTGGTGGCGCCGCCACTGATCAAAACGTCAGTGTGAATAGGCCTATATACTACAAAAAAGATCGTTTCTGCAGTTCATGCAGTATAAAGCTATATTTACACTAGACATTATAATGACACGACATGATCATCGCATCGTTTATATTAGGGAATTTTCGATTTGAGTGAACGACGAGCACGTTCACGTCGAATGCAGGAGACCGTCGACATGTTCACTGCTCTTGATGGTCCACCGCAGTTTCGATTTCAGTTGATGAGGAGTCAACATGATGACGTCATGCATATCGGGGGTAAAACTTTCTGGGCAAGGATCATGCCTTACCAGCATGGCGAATCTGAGAAGCGATCCTCTTCAGATATTTCAGCAATGTGCTTGACGATGAAAAGTTTGTGCTTTTGTACAATGCTAATTGACCTGTAAACTGTAAAATTTTTCGATGTCAGAGATGAAATTACTTTAAAAATTGCATAGAATTAGGCCTCTACTTAGGCCTAGTAAGATCCTTTCAGCAGGTCCGGTATCGCCCATCTTGAAAAAATAACGTCATACAGTCAACAGGGTGAGTAGATTTGGGTCGACGGTGAATAAAGGAGTGAACGCGTTCTCAAATCTAGTGGTGAATGAGGGCTGTCGATTGCGCATGTGCATTGCCTGAAAATGACATCATGTCAAGACGTCGACTATGTTGACGTGAAAATCGAAAAGTTCCTAGTCACTGAACCCATTTTTATAGTTATTGTGTCTTGTGTAAACGTAGCTTAATAATAATGAATTTTACCAAATTTATGTGAATAAACTATTAATTACAAACTTGAATTTCATATGCTTGCCTAGATATCAATTGGAATTTTCATATTAATGCCAAATAAAATTAATTGCTAGTTTCGACGTCTCTGCCCCATGAAAAATTTACTATTGCTACTTTTTTTAAAAAATTATTTTTTATGGAAAATAAAAATAATGACAGTCTGAAAGTTATCAATGCCTATGAAGAGGTGGTAACACAATGGCAAAGTACATTACAAAGATTATCTTTATACTTCATTTTATTTTATGGAAAAAAAAAATTATTTAGCCATGCCTGTTTACCACTATAGAAAATAGTATAGATACCCTTATCAAAAATAATCCCAAATCATGGACGTGAAACCAACAATTAATTTTAATGGGCTTAATGTACCTCATTGGAATTTACTTATTGTTTGATCTTTGTAAGCAATTCAATATTTTAATGTCACTTTTAAAAGGTTTACCAGTTTGTTGTACCAATGAAAATGATATCTATTAATTTTCCTGTTTAACACTTGGTGTAAAACTATCCAGATTACACACTGAGAGGATGATTGGTATAATGATGATTGCTTGAATACATTTGAGTCAAGTGTAAATTATAGCATTAAAACTCCATGCTAGGAGGGCCTGAGAAGTAGGCCTACTGACCTATAAAGGGGATGAAATGCAAAGCATTCAAGTTTTTTGGGAGCCATTGGATGGTATGCATTGCACATGACTCCTAGTAAATGCATTTATTAATATCATAATCTTGTCCATTATAATTTTCCTATTGCGTGTAATCATAGCTTATTCTTTCTACTGAGCATGTGCATTGTGAAGTAAGGATGTTATCATGTGGCTATTAGTGCAATGTGTACACATGTCACCATACCACATGTTTGCATACCACTTTAGTTTACCGACGAACATTCTGGACAATGATATACAGTATTCATGATGTTAATTAGCCTCCCTGTGGGAAGGGGGATGGTCTATTATTTAATTAAAATTTATTCTTATATTAATTGCATTTCTGTCACAGGATTGAAGGTTACTATTTGGCCTCTTCCACTTCAAGGGAGAATTTTGACCTTTCACCTTCATACCAATTGTACAAGAGCTGTCCACAGGATGCCTTTGTTTGGCAGCTCAAAGAGGAGTCCAGCTGAACTGGTGAAGGCTCTGAGAGACAGTACTGCAGTCTTGGAGAAAGATGAATCAAGCAAAAAAACAGAAAAAGTATGTTCTTGTTTTTTATTAGGAATTTTGATATTGCAAAAAAGTTTGTGCTTTTTGTGATATGTTTCAATAGAAAAGGAACAAGTATGAGAAATAAAATATGACAAGGTAAAGAAAAAAGTGTTTACTACATGCAATGGCATAACAAATAGGCCTGGGACCCAGGCTAAGGCTTCCTAATACTGTAGGGCCCTCTACTCCAGGGGCGAGTCTGGTAAAGAGTCAAGTGGGGTAAGAGGAAAACTGCTGTTATTTTACGTTCTGCGCTTTGATTTCGGGCGTAATGAAAAATGCTACAGTAATGAATATTTCGGGGCCCCCTCAAGCCCCGGGGCTCCTGGACTGGGACCCCTGAGTTTAGCCAGTGACAGCTCATAGCTTTTTACTGTACGCCACTGTTTACATACACAGGTAGAATTTTGAGGCGCCTACGGTAACTATGCTTTGAGTTGAGAAAATGTAGGTTTCCAGTGACGGAAACAGTAAGGAGTATAGAGGTATATCAATGCACCTTTTATATAATAAATATAACCTCTCCATTATTTGTTGTTATAAATTACTGTTACAGTAATTGTCTTCAGGCCCTAGATGACAACCAAGACATTGGTTGGTGGAGTAGAGTTAAACAGCTTGGTGGTTAAGATGCTTGCCCTCCAATCCCAAGGTCCTGGGTTCAATTCCTGTGTGTTTTTCACTATTTTTTCTTATGACCAAAACAAGGCCACACCCTAAACCTCGTATTGAAATTTACTTTATGTAAAACATCGTGTGTGTATTGTCAGTGTGAAGGGGATTGTCACCTTAGGACAGTGATATATTCATTATTGACAACCTATGGTGCTAAATAAATAAAATAAAATAAATTATGATTTATATAAGGTGCATGTAGAGCCATTTCGATGCATGTGTTGTGTGCATAAATAAATAAAATAAATAATGATTTATAGAAAGGTGCATATAGAGCTATATCAATATGCACCTTTATATAAATAATCAATACTGTATATTACCTGTTCATTATTTATTGGTATTAATTACTATTCTTACTTTCAAATTTTATTGCCAAAAAAAACCAACATTATACACACAATTGGCAATTGGAGGTTAACAAATAGATTGCACTATCGAGTTTAACCACAATACAAAGCTAATAATAATAATAATAATATTCATTGTCTTCAGGCCCTAGATGACATAGCCAAGACACTGGTTGGTATGAAGAATATTCTATATGGTGTTGGTGACCAAGAGCCCCAGACAGAGCTAGTGGCTCAACTTGCTCAGGAGATATACAATTATGACATGCTTGTCGTATTTGTAGTGTATTTGAACAGGCTCGATTTTGAGGTAATTAACAACAGTTGATTTGTGTAAAGAATGTTGTGGTAGAGTTTGTAGCATATAAGAGTGTGGTGGTAGAGTTTGTAGTATATAATGTTAACTTGTTCACGGTAGGCTGCTACCAGAGAACGATTTCGTTAAAGGATAAATTAAAAACTTTACATGTGCAGTCTGATTTCCATCTTCAGCTATTAAAAGCCTTTATAATAAATGAAAAAATTATTATTGAGAGAATTGAATGAGTGAGTAATTGAATGTAAGTAGATTAAAAAGGGATCGTCCATGTAGCTACTATAAAATAAACGCCTCTTTACACCAGTCAGGTAGTCAAGGACCACGCCCATATGCAATTCAGCACATTGACACTATAAGTTTTGGTTAGTCTCCTACTATTTCCTTACCTTTATTTTCTTCATTTTCAAAACATCCTCTAGAAGGAGGGAGTCAACAGTGTATATGTACTATGTTATAAAAATGAAGAAAAGATTATTAACTCACAACAACAATCAATATTATGTACTCTTTGGGGAGACAGTCATAGAAAATAGTTTTGCACTTTCTTGATGTAGGAAAAAATAGATTACTACCTCTAAATGAAAATTGACCGTCTACTTCGTGATTACTGAATAAACTGACTAATTGCCTATTCCACTCCTAAACGAGAACACTCCGACATAAAATGTAACAGTTGGCCCCTGGCGCCAAGCACAAGTGAACTATGCGTCATCCTCATTCTTTTTTGAAAGATTATATGTAGAAGGTGTGTTTAGAAAAGCTACTCTAATAGCAAAACAAAGACATTGTTTACAATCTGATTGATCGTATTTGTAAGATTTGTTTTTGATTTATATCTGGAGCCTGATTAGTTGTGCTTTATTTGTGAAGAAAAGCAACAGTACTATACCAAGCCATGCATTCTTGAGGATAATAGATGACCCAGTAGATGACCTCCTAAATCCCCCAGTTATTTTTTTTTCCATTCTTGATCACTGCTCTGCAATGACAACAAAATTGATATGGAGTAATCATTTTTTTTAAATAACTTTTATTCAGGCCAAGAAGGATGTTGTTCAGATTTTCAACAACATGCTTAGAAGACAAATAGGAACACGCTCACCAACTGTGGAGTATATTTGTTCCAAAGAAGAGTTGCTGTTCATTTTAGTCAAGGGGTAAGTCATATAAAGTTCTCATAATGACGATTACAGCATATTTTCTTGAATCACTGAAGGCAAAGTGCAGGCCACATGGGCCCAATGGCAGTTTTGTTGCAGCACACAATAGAAAATAGGCTCTCAGTGGGAGGGTGTGACTACTGCTTGACATAGTTTTTTTTGGCTACTTTTAACTCACAACCCATCCAAGCTTTCTGTGTTGACAATTCACTTGAATGTACAAGTAACATATTGTTCTTTCTAGACATTACGCATCCCATCATCTCATCATTCCTGAGACTGGCTTAGTGTGGGACAGTAGACACAAACAATTCTACAAATGAATATCTGTTTTTCCCATAGGTATCAGAATCCAGAGATTGCGTTAAACTGCGGTATGATGCTCCGAGAATGCGTTAGGCACGAGACACTAGCTAAGACTATTCTCTATTCGGAAAGATTTTATGACTTCTTTCAATACGTTGAAATGTCAACGTTTGACATAGCCTCTGACGCTTTTGCAACATTCAAGGTAAGATATTTGTACATTACTGAATATACTGTATGTCTTTAACAAGGCATTACTAGCTTATATTGACTAATGAATGAAATATTTTCATTTTTTTGTCTAAAGAATTGCTCATAAGTTGTGTTTTTGTTGAATTTTTTATTGAATGAATGTTTTTGATCAATTAGAATTTTTATTGAATTGCTTTTAATAATATTTTTGTAGTTTAAATTAATAATTGAATGAATTGTACATTATTTATTGAATATTTGCCTTTAACAATTACTATATGTTTTGTATTTTTCTTAAACCCTTAATGTTTTTTTTCAATTTATTCTTGATCTTTTTTTTGTAATTTTTATTTACTATTTTTGTATTTTTCAATGTATTTTGATGTTCTAATCGTGTTTTTTACTTTTGTTTGCATTGGAGACCCCTCGATACTGTTGTACAATTTTCATAATTCTTGGAGGGCTTTTTGTTGTATTTTTCTTTATCCTAAAATGTAATAAACATTTTTTTTAAATGCTTTCTCATAACATTTAACCATTTTTGGTGAGCTAACATTTTGATCCTTGTTCTATATGCTTGTTCAAAATGTAGCCATCCTATGTTTAAGCTCTTAATTACTTATAAAAGAGTAATTCATATTTATTCCAAAATTTGTAATATTTTTATTTAATAATATTCTTCTCTCTTTCAGGATCTTTTGACAAAGCATAAGCTTTTGGCTGCGGAATTTCTTGAACTAAATTATAACAAAGTGTTTGAACATTATCAAAAGCTTCTGGATTCTGATAACTATGTTACGAGAAGGCAGTCTTTGAAGGTATAGTGGCCTGAACAATTAAATGTTATAATTACAACACATTTTTACTAGAAGCTGAAGTGTGGTAATTAAGGATTACAGTATATCCACAGTACAACTTTAGAGGTTTCTCAGAATGTGATAAAAAAGAAAAGCATACATTACTTTTCACAGTACATATCCACCAGTTGCTAAATGTGTGTTAAGACAGGCCAACATTCATGGCTACCAAGTTGTGTGCATCTGGCATAAAACTCATTCATTCAGAGCCAATCTCAAGCTCTCACACCTGCCACTTAAAATCTGAAACCTTTGGTGAAATATCACATTTTTTTGAATAATTTACAATGAAATAGAATACAATTCATATCATATAACAATTATAACCCATGTAAGTTGGTGAAGACCTGTTATTATGTTGGGCTATAACACAGTATCTTCTCGTGGTGGGCCAATTTTCTAGTAGTATTTTTCTAATATGAACTTTCAATTCTTAAATTAAGATGCTTTTCCAAAGCCTTAAGGATGTCATTTTCAGACATCTAGACATACTTAAAATAATTGATTCTTAGCCCCAACCAATTAAGAAAAAGCAAACTTTGCTTCATCCATGGTGTGGTTGAGAACCCTCTGTCACCTCCATGGACCTTGGTTCCTTTGTTGGGGAATTCCTGGCACCGCTACAGACACAAATTTTATATTCACAGTGCACTTCTACCAAGAGTCTAGTGGTTGGCATAACTGGGCATACATTTCATATTCACAATATATCTTTTCCAGGAGCTCGAAGTGTGGTGAAACAAGCCTACATTTCATGATCACAAGAAAAGGTTGATACCTAAATGTTTAATAACAGCGATTTGAGAAATACAATTTTCAAGAATCTACAGTATTTTTTTTAAAGTTATTTTGTAAGACTTTTCGCTAGTGATCGCTGGAGTATAGTGAATGGTTCGTTCACAAAAACGCCTCCAAGTAAACATTGAATACTTGTTTCTTTAATTGCTAACATTAAATATTACATTATTTGCTTTCCATATATATTTATTTTGGTAAATGTTTTTCATACAAATTTAACAATTCTTAAATCTCTCATTTTTGTTTTGTTTTGTTTTTTTTATTTTATTAGGCTTTATTTTAATTTTTTTTTTCTTATTAATAGATTTCATTTTTCTTCATTTCATTATTTGGCCTTTCATAGTTATTACGCAGGAGCATAAAATAATGAACAGTAATACACTAATAGATTCCAAATCCAACCTTATTTTATTTCAGTTATCATCTTTACTAACCTTCTTATCATTTCTGCTCATTTGTTTTTGTTTCTTAACTTGGCCAATCATAGCTGCTTGGAGAACTTTTACTAGATCGTCACAACTTTACGACAATGAAAAAGTACATTAGCAATGTGGAGAATCTCAAATTAATGATGACCTTACTGCGAGACAAAAGCAGAAATATTCAGTTTGAGGCCTTCCATGTTTTTAAGGTAAATATAATTGAATCATTTTAATACATCATATATGCATGTTATACAATACTATAGTTGTCCTGCTACCTCACCGTCAAACTTTTTGCAAAGTCCTTAAATAATTATAGAATATAATAAAACTGGTGTCAACAATGATGATTTTATATAATATAAAAACTATTTTTATGTAAATAACTGTTTTACCTTGTCATTTTGGACTTTGGAAAATACAAAATAAAAACTCTTACAAAGTATGTTAGGGAAATATGGAAATGCAGGTCACCCTCTAATTAACCCTTTACAGTCGTATGGCGTCGCAACGACGCCCTGTATACATTTCTGATTTCATGATAATTATTTTATAGCTAGGCTGCCCTCTATAGGATTTTTTGAGAGTGATGTAGGAGTATTTCTGTAAAGGCCTACTGTATTTAGACCAAATAAAATGACTGCGCCCAGTAAAAACTCGACCTTTAGTGTAGATGATGTAATTTCTCAGCTTTGATACAGCCTCAGGCAATGGTAATGGGGCAGACTGGAAAGGGTTAATGACCACTGAAAACTGGCACTCAGTGGTCTTTATTAGCTGTTTCTGCACAGTCTGTCTGTCCTTCTGTACGCCCTCCAATTTGAGACCTCTCTAATTCCAAGACCCCTCTAATTCGAGACCACATATTCAAAGAACCAAATTACTGTACGATCTTCAGTCACTAAGCTACCCTCTATGTGAAGACTGAACCCAGAGACCACCCCAAATTTTCAGATCCCAAGGTGGTCTCGAATTGGAAGGCAAATTGTATAGATTTATTATAGATAAAAAATTGTTTTTCTTCTGCACCCTCCTTTTACTTGCAATGCATCTCTTGGTCTATCCTGTTTGTTCGCAGTATCGTATGTGGCTGCATATGTCTGCAATGCATGCTTTATGTTGAAAATTTAGTATAATGTTAACATTTAATATATTAATAATAATTATAATCTAAGTGGTGTACTTTGGTATTAGCATGTGTATCTGAAGTAGATCCCGTCCAAATTGTAAACCCCTAACGTTAGATGTTTTGTTTTCCCAAGTATAAGACCTGCTACATTCTACGTATTTTTAATTTATCAAATCTATTGTACATACCCACAATTGTATGCTATATTGCAGGTATGCAAATACTTACAATTATAGTACATAATTTTTGACAATTATATGCTATTGTACGTATTCATATACTAGTGTGCATTGTGAAGTACCTGGAGTTCTTGGCAGATTATTAAAGCCCTGCTCATATTAGACCTTTTAGTTCAAATAACCATGTACTGTATCTGCTCAGTTTGACTAAAAAATCCATGGAGTCTGAAGAACCTAACCTGCATTAACATTTTCCTTTGTCAAATTACCCAAGTTGCATCGTAAGTCTAATCAATGAAACTTTGTCCAGAAAGAATATCAGGTTGTTTTTGTCAAGAAAATCTCAATGCGAATAGGGCAACTTGGTTAAATCTTCGTGGGCGCATATTTACTGTGTGCAACACTTTTGACACAAAATATATCTACAGTTAGACTGACTATGCGAAAGTTTACTATTTTAAAACCTACTGTGTAGAGTATTTAAATCTTAAGTGCAAACAGTGATATAATTTGACCGAAGTAAAGATCTATCCAGATTACCAATTGTTTGTGACAAGAAACTGTTGTTTGCCCATATATAGTCATGATGTTCCTCTATATAGTCATGATGTGGTGTCCTCATCTCCATATTTCGACGTGTCACATGTTTTTGTAATAATAACATTATTATACATTATTGTTATTTTTTTTTAAAATATATTTTGTTTTAATAATATTTTTTATATATAAGTGTTCATTCAAAAACCATTATACTGTATACTAAACTAATACTTGTACAAAATGTACTTTTATTTTAAGACAATGTATGTATGAAATTAAAGTATTTATATCTGTTTAACTATGAAATGTTTCAGGTTTTTGTGGCCAATCCAGAAAAAGACAAAGCGATCCAGAACATACTGTTCAAGAACAAAAATCGTCTGGTTGATTATCTTGCTCAATTCCAAACTGACCGAACCGAAGATGACCAATTCAAAGAAGAAAAACAGTACCTCATGAAGCAGATAACAGATCTGAAAGTAGAATGATACTTGATACAAAGTACTAGTCCTATAGTAGAGTAGCATTTAACAGCAACACCGTATGTCTTCTCACATTTTGGAAAAAATTATTATAGATACTGTAGTAGGGTTATGGTCAGCAAGACTTGTTCATTTTGGAACGAAATCATCTAGAGGTAGCCCTTAAGTATTTAAAAATTATATATGTATTGTTATTAGTTTTTCTAATGTATTATAAAACAAGGAATGGCCAAAGAAGTCCTTAGCTATGAGCTTCTAATGTTTGGAAAATCGAGAGAAATGTTATTGATAATGATTGAATGGACTCTAATTATTTAAATTGTCAGATGTTATTCAGGATAAGAAAAGTGTCCTTTTTTTTTTTTTTATCTCAGAACATTTTTGAAAATGGTACTTACTAAAAGTTGCACTTACATGGACCATATTGTGTGGAAAAGCATAAATTCTGAAATGATATTATCATGACTTTGTTGTGTTCACATACCATAAAACTTGGAATAGAGCCCAATGGGCTTAATCTTGAGAAGAAGCCCATTTTGAATTGCATCTCCTCTTTAGTTTGCAAAAGTACCCTTGAAAAGTAGCCTATCTCGAAAATGGGCTAATTTTCAAGATAGCATGGGCTTTTTTTTCGAGATCCAATAGTTAGGTGATTTAATGCAAGTTAATACACTCCATGATACAGATTGATGTTACAGTGGCCCTATTCATTGTTTTATAGTAGTAATTCCCAATTTTTACAGCATTCATTTTGAAAAGAAGCCCCTTCTTTACTTCGCAAAAGTAGCCTTGAAAAGAAGCCCATTTCAAAAAGAAGTCCATCCAAAGTTCGCAAAAAAAATAAGAAGCCAGGGCTTCAATTCGAGGTTTTACGGTATTTGGAGAAAAGATAACCAAATTAATTTCATCAAGGTTTCAGATTTTAATGTTTTAATTGAAACTTGTGGTTTCTGACTCTTGACTACATGTGGTAGTGTAATTTCAAACTTAGGAAGAAGTTGAATTAGAAACATGTTGTTACTTAATGCTGTTCCACATTTGATGCTGAAAAAAGTGTAATAATTATAACGATTAGGTGATAGGTTGAATTTTAAATATTACACGATTTCTTCTTGTAATCAGTTTATTACACAGGGGTGCTTGTTTTCCTAAAATCTTTAATTGCTTGATATCTGAGATGTGTTAGTTTTCAAATGTTCAAGTGCAAGAGAGTAACAACAATTTGATCTTGATTGCTTGTTATCAAACTGCAAAAAAACAAAAACATAATGGATTAAAGCAAGAGAAAAATAGTTTAATTTAATTTCAATTTACTTTGCAAATGTATATAGAATTTACTGATATAAAAAATAAATTTGATAATATAACTCTAAGAAATAATTGGCAAATCAGGTGCGAGACTCAAAGGCCACACACTTAGCGCTAGATGGTGTGACGCGGTCTGCTGTTAGTCGGTGGCAGTCTGAGTGAATCGTCATTTAATAATGATCCCTTTCACACGCTTCATTTTATGGCATTCTACATGGAACCTCATCAACTTTATAACACACTCCCAGTTGTCTCCAGAACTAGTGTTGGTATCCACCAAATAATTATTAAAATTAGATTTTTTTTAAATTTTTTTTTTCTTTTGATATAGATAATGATTACCACCATTTAGAGTACATTCCTTCAAATTTTAATTGCGTACTCCCCATGAGGTTTGTTTAAGCTGACTTGGTGATAACATTAAAATTTATTAACTTATATAGCAGTAGTGTTGTAGTAGACATATTTAAGTTTTTAAAACAATTTTAATAATGGTTTGTTAAATAGAGTAGATTTTTTAAGTTACTAAACTAATGTATTTGTTTGTCAGGGAAGCAAGCTTACTTAAGTTGATGAGTTGTTGATCAATGGAAATGTAGAATAGTGGAATATTTATCACTGGTTCTGATTTTTATTTCAGTTAGTAATAATCAGTGATTGATTAATTTTATTCAAGGTATACTGTACATAATATGTGATGTCATTAATCTATTTGGCATTTATCGCAGTAAATGCGTGCAAAATATTGATTTAAGCTTGATCGAGCCTGTAGTACACAATTAAATGGCGTCTATGCTAAACATAAGTAAGATACATTGTATATACAAAAACATTTTTGTAATTCTGTGCACAAAGCCCGTTGGTTGATTCAGAGCATAATGCCGCTTAAAAAATTAAAGAGAAAGAAGCTTTGAAATAGGTCATATGCATGTATCGACCGCGTTAATAATCATACTATAGCGTGTAAAGATGAGGGTGGTGTGCTCCTATGAGCCATAATTGGCGTTCTGTACTAGGAATTTTTTCTTTACAATGATATGAAGCCTTGTGGAGTTTCTTTTTACATATGAATAACCAAGGCACATACTTCCATAGATGTATTGCGGTCATAGAGTTGAATACTAGGTGTGTGACGGGGAATGCACAATAAGCCAATGAAGTAAGCCAAATGGGTATTAATGGTGCCACAGTATGATGCTGATAGAGCCAATAATGGTGTAGTGTCTTTTTTGAAGAAAGTTCAACTTTCATTGATCTTGGCACTCTAGTACTTTCATAACGCTAATTACAGCACTTGTCGTGACATGCATATACTCTATTAATGTGTGTAGTGTAGGCCTAATGTATATAAATTAATGGTGTTGTGTAACTCTGTAGATTGGACGCTATGCATTGTGAACCAATATGGAGGACTTATACTGACAAACTGTACTTTAAAATGTTTTACCAAGTCTGTACATTCTAGAGGTGTTCATACTTTTTCTTGATTTCGCAGCCTTTTATAAAATTCGGATTAATTTCAATGAAAATCAAAATCGTAATTTGATGATGATGTAGTAGGGTTATACATCATGATGGTGTGACTGAGGCAAATAACTGTCGAAATTTCCAATTACAATATAGCTTGTGATAGTTGATGCATTTACTTTTATTTGACGAAGTGTGTACACCAAGTCGTGAGTTGCAACCTAAGCTAAAATGTTCCACAGTCGAAGTTCGAAACAGACACAAAATGTGGTTTAAAGTAAGGTGTTTTATAAAGTATCTAAGCA
Organism: Anneissia japonica; assembly: GCF_011630105.1. Lineage (NCBI taxonomy): Eukaryota > Metazoa > Echinodermata > Crinoidea > Comatulida > Comatulidae > Anneissia > Anneissia japonica. The sequence continues at coordinate 254,749 of NW_022740670.1, forward strand.
TCACATACAGTACCTCCAGATCATTGTATACATTAAACGATCGTTAATGTTATGGTTGGTTGTTTGAATATTATCATATCATTGATATTGTATATTATTTTTTTTCTCGAGAGAACACAATGACGAAATCTTTTGTTAATTTTAAAACCATGTTTCGGCAGCTAATCTTCAAGCCCGGTTTGGAGATAATTTGGCAAATGCAGCAATCACCGTTATTCGATAACATTGTGATGCAATGCATTTCAATCATAAATACTGTCTCTCTCTATTTCTCTCTCTTTCCAGATACGTAGTAGTAGTAGGTTAAAATTGCCCAATTACTATCTACTGTACAACATAAAGTTTACATCCAAGAAGCTTAGTATGTGTTTGATCAAATGCTGGCATTATTAGACAGATATGATGTCAAATAATAGTAAACTGATAATGTTGTATGCCTTGCATTTTCAAGCCTTGTCCCAAACCCTAAAAGTGCAATGTTCCAGCCTATATATAGATTTTCTCTCAGACTTGGTATTCATTTATCACAATAAAAAAGCTTCCAAAAAACACTTAACACCGTGTGCTTTTTATTCTTGTCTTACAACGAGTCTTAGTCGAAAATAGGACCACAGGTACCATTAATGACAAACTATAGTAATAAACTATTAAAATTATACTTTGTTCAGTTAATGTACGTGAAGAATTTCGAATGAGAGATAATTTATTTAGCTAACAGACATAAGAATATAAATAACAACGTTTGTATTTTTTGTTTTGCATAGACTGAATTTGTTTGACAAAGATGTTCTCTAAAACAGACAGTTGCTTGCATCTCCCTGGTTGCTTTAGCATATCGTTAATGCAAAACAGACAGTTGCTGTATAGCCTGTCATTAATGTTAACAATTCTATATTTTATTAGCTTCTCGGAGAATTACTCCTGGATAGGCACAACTACACAACAATGACGAAGTACATCAGCAATCCAGATAACCTCAAGTTAATGATGAACCTCCTTCGAGATAAGAGCCGGAACATTCAATTCGAGGCCTTTCATGTCTTCAAGGTTTGTCTTCTAATTTTCCGTGTTTTGTGTCTCCATATGACTCCATAGCTTTTATTCTACCAGGGGCGGATTCCCCCTCCCCCATTTTGGAAGGTAAAAAGAGAAAGAAAGGAAAAGAAAAAAATTGATCGCCTAAAACGCCTGAGGTTACTTTCGGATGTAGGCCTGTAGAACTCAAAACTTTCCGCGGGGGCCCCCTAGGGTAGATCGATCGGGCCCCATTTTGGACATCTCTGGATCCGCCCCTGTCTGCTGTTCATGCAAAGTTTGCATGTTTGCATTGATTGTTAGTTAAAAGTACAGTACTTAGATTATGTGTAGCTCTTCATTGTTTCTGTATTCAATAAAACTGTTGTTTTGAAGAAACAATGGAGAATAAGTAGAATGATAAAAATTATGCTGACGGTATGCAAGAAAAAGATGTGCTTTATGCCGACATGAAAGAGCATGTCATAAAGAAAAAATATACTTTTAAAAACCTGCCTTAAAACAGAAAACCAAAATCGGGAGCTTTTCACACACCAGACACAGTGGCACCGTATTGTTGTAAAACAGATCACATGACCTTTCTGCTAGTTCGTAACTAATAAGACTTGATGTGGAATTATTCAGTCTTACATCAACATCATTGCTACAACATTTTGGACTCTATACTGTAGCTGTAAATGTAGAGCTCAGAATACTATGCCTAACAATGAGTACAGAAAACCCCAATTGTATCAGTTTGTCTTTGTGTTTGTATATTCCGTCGTCTGAGAACTTCCTCACATTTAGGCTCCCTGAGTACATTTTGTTAGGCCTTTCAAAATCAATTTAGGCCTACTACTGAAACGCTTAAAAAAGTACAGTTCACTCTCCAATTCCCTCTAATTCCATACTACTTTTTCAAAGTACAAGCTAACAATCTTCAATGTTTTAACACTAATTCGAGACCAAACCATGAGACCATCCCATTTTTTAGGACGTGGTCTGGAATTGAAGGGTGAACTAAATTGTGTAAAATTACGTTAAGTTGATATCTATATTTAAATTTACATAGTTTATTAATATAAAAATATTTATAATTTACGTAAAGTTTCATTAGGCACATTTTCGCTATATATTCTTTTGTTGAACCAAGTTTGATAACCAATCATAAATAGAGACTTGATTTTTAAAATCAGTATTGTGAAGAACGTTTGTCTCTTTGACACCGATGGAATTTTAAGCTAAAACCATTATACTACAGAATCCAAACAATTGGTTTATCTTTCTATTGACTTTCCCGGCGACCATCTGTATCTTCAAATGTTGAGTGCAATTATAAATACTTATTTTAATTTTCCTTTAAACCAAATTGTAAATAGTGTAGAACACTTAAAACAAAGACAATTGAACTTACATTTAACCTGCTATATTAATTAACAGTTTATCATATTATATCAAATTCCTTTAGACCAAATTGTATATAGTTTAAAACACTTAAAACAAAGAAATTTGAACTTACATTTAACGTGCTACCTTAATTCAGTTTATTATATTATGTCAATATTTCATCTCATTTATTCGACTTCCGGGTTTCTGTCAGTAACGAAGCACCGTAAAACACAGATGTGTCTTCAACCCTGTGTATTATTACAAAATATAACAACAGATTTAATTGTATGTTTTGGATTTAGCTCAATCCATCATATAGTATCACAGAGAATGCGTTGCGTTGTGTTTTTCTTTACGCCATTGTGGTTCTTAATCAAGGATCTCAGTTGCAGTGATTGTCTATTTCTTTGCTGTGGCGAAGTAGATGAGCTTTCATTGGCTTAAGCCCCATCCCTTAAGCGGCCCCAGGATATTCATCAGCATTTTTCTCCATACATTGGTCGGGGGAGCCTTTATTGAAGAGCACTAATGTGCAAAAATACAAAAAAAAACGAACGTCAAATACTTCGAAGTGTTACGCCACGCCACTACCTGATTAAATAACACCGAGTTGGATTTTATATTTTTTTAACATAGGCCTAATTGTAAGACATTCTGAGTAGGCCTGTTTCAAAATTTCATAATACATTTGTTTTGTTTCCTGGTAGGTCTTTGTAGCGAATCCTACAAAAGGAAAACCTGTATTGGATATCTTAGTAAAGAACAAGGAGAAACTTATCGATTATCTGAAGGCATTTCACATCGAGAGGACAGAAGACGAACAGTTCAACGACGAGAAAATGTACTTGGTGAAGCAAATCAGAGAACTTGGCGACAAAACCGATTGACAGAATGTCGCCCTCGTGTTCTTACGAACAGCATAGGTAGTTTGAAAACGCCGGAATATTTATATATTGGATTTTAGATGGCTTTCTTAAATTTGTCAATATGTTGAAAACAATTTTAATATGAAATTAGGGCCTATATTATTATGAAAATAATAATATAGGCCTAAAGATTTACTCTCTGCCAGTAATCGGGAAAAACATCGAAATTCAATTAAAAATTGTAACAGCTCATTTAAAAGGATCACGCTAGCTATAACTTTCAACCAGATACTGATGCATAGTTACCAACCTGAGAGATTTGAAATGCATGACTACACCAGCTGACTGGGGGTGGGGCGAAGCCCTGGCGCTGCAGTGATCTAAGCATTTTAAGCTGTTTTAAAACGATTTCAGGGAGTGTTTGTTGACAATACCGGGTACAAAAATAAACAAATAATACTTTTAATAAAGCACGTACAATTTGAGTTTATATATAGCAATAATAAAGGCGCCGCTCTGGTTCGTGTGTTTCCTGTAATTTCTCCACTTAGTAATTATGTTCAAATTTTGAGGTGGGGTGCTTGTCAAATGCTTGAGTGACGGTTACTCAATTTATAGGCCTACTTTGTTTTCTTTAGTGCATTGTATTCTGTTTGAAGTATTAATATTGGACGCACCTTTATCATCTGAAGTGTGCCACTGTTTCAAAAGTGTAGTTTCCGAATAATAATATACCCCATTCGCGGGAGGTTCTTTGGTTTCAGTCACATACTGTAATCAACGGATGGTTGTGACAATGAACGCGCAAGACCACACGCGCTGCGGCTCCTAGGCTCTCGATGAATTTATTTTTGAACAAGATTATGAAAGCTCTCTAATGACTCAAAACTGCATGACCGTTTTTATGTTTTAAAAAAAACAGTTTCTTCTAATTTTGAATAGGCCTACATTTTTTTGGTGATAATTCGTTATCATGCATAGACTTATGCATGCTAAATGCGAGACAAATTTATGATGGGAGACGGTTGGTAACTATGCTCAGTTATGCTGATGTAAAAAAAAAAGATAGGCTCCCAGCGGAGCGTGTGTGTCTGCTGCTTGACATAGTTTTTTTTTCTTTTTTGGCTACTCTACTTTAAAATCATAATCCATTCACGCTTTTTGTATTGACTTTTAGTTCTTTTTATGACAGGTCATATCTTTCTATGGTATGGTGTCATATTTCATAGGCTTAACTTTTATTTCTATATTTAGCTTATGAGGCATCCCATCATTCTTCAAACCGGGTTCACTGTCACAATTAGGACAGTAGACATAAAAATCTTTAAATTAATTTACCAGCCAATTAAGGCTATGCAAAAATATACAGTAAAAAATATTATTTAATTGCCCATTAATTATGTTTAAGAAGTTAAATGACTAAATTAAATTTACAAAAATGAATAGGCAATTAAAAATGAAATGAAATTTGTCATTTTTTATTTTGGATCATGACATACAATACATCTCTAAGTATGCTGAAAAAAGACTATGATACACTTTTCGTGTATTTTTGATGTACCGTATCTTAAAGTAAGTAAAGTTGAGAATGATTAAAATTTAAGTAGTCACTTTTATTTATTAGGTATTTATAATAAGCTGTACATTTGAAAAGACTGGTGTAAACATAAAGTAAATACTGTACAACGTTTTATCGATTATGACTTGCGACTGGAAGAAATTATAGAAAATAGTCTAATCAACTATGTATTACACAATTTGTTATCTTCAACGAAATTTAACCCTCATTGTTTGGACCAATGTAATCTAGACGCTCTCTATGAGTTGATAAACACCCACTAGGCCTATATTATAACTACCAAACATCTGAATTAAAAAAAAAAAGTTTTTTCATTAATAAATATACAGGTATTGACAGTTACCGTACTTGTTAATAAAAAAAAAATACTTTAAAACTTTATAAAAACGTTTTTTAAAATGTTTATTTCTTGTGTCCTACTCTACGCCCCAATGGTTGCAATAGGCAACATAGGCACACGTGCGTGAGCGCGTTTGACCCTGGCGCGCGCGTTTTATGTCGATTGCGTCGCCATGTTGATCACCCTGAGAACACAAGTTGCGTAGGCCTAGTGAATTTCGAACACATTTAGTTCCAAAACTAAACAAGACTATTGCTAGCTGTAATTTGTTACAATGCTGATTGTACATGACTCATAGGCACAGACAAAAGAGTAATACTGTATTTTTATTAAGGTAGGCCTATTAGTAATTGATAAATATTGTGTAGGCCTAGGCCTAGGCTAGGCCTAATCATAGTTGCACATGATTCATTCATGTTAATAGATAGAGATTCATCATCCATACATAGGCGCCTAGGCCTAGTCATACATTAATGTTTATACCATCATAAGGCCGCCTAGGCCTAGCAAGGCTGGAGGAGGCTGCCTATTTATTGATGAAAGCCAGAAAATTGGCAAAATACAATGCCAATAGGCCTAGGACCCTAGCCGAGACTTACTAAAAACTAGCCTAGGCCTCTTACTTATTCTACTACTACTACTAATTCCCATGGGACAGTAAATCTTTCTTTGTCAGATTTAACCTAGGCCTAGGCTTAGCCCTATCAGTATCTCTATTTTTTTCACTTCAACAAATAGATACTGATACTGTATATGGATGGGACCCTTTCTTCACTCTGGCTGCCGCTTTCTTTGCTGCCTTCACTCGTGTCTATAAAAAATGAAGACCCATATTTTTTATCTTTAATTTTGATGATAATAGTTAATACACCAGGCTGTCACAAAATCAAAAGGGTCTTCGTTATATGACACCCTAACGAAGACCGAAGACCCGAAAAACGAAGATTTTGAAATAAGATAATTGAGAAATAATTGGAGGTCTTCGTTTTTTGGGTCTTCTTTCTAGTGTGTCTATAAAACGAAGACCCTTGAAAATTTCACAAAAGGACGCCCAAAAAAAAATCGTAATTTTGATTTTGTGACAGCCTGGTGTATTATCATCAAAATGAAAGAGAAAAAATAGGGAGGGGTCTTCGTTTTTGGATCTTCGGTCTTCGGGTCTTCGTTTTATAGACACTCCTGCCTTCATTCAGGCACAGCCATGGCTCCAGAAATTGCCGACTAAAGCCTCGTCAGGTTAGGGTCCCGGAATAAAAGTAACCGGTATGGCGGTAGGGTGGTTCATGGGGAGAGATTTTATGGCTTATAATAGGCTCCATATATTTTGCTTACTGTAGACCACATGCAATTATCTATAGATAGGCCTGGGTCAGGGGCCTAGAGTAGTACTGTACTACATTAGTCGCAGCGTTGGAAATTACAAAAAGTTATTTGGATTGGCAAATTAATATGCCTGGTCCGACGACTGGTTTATTTAATATTTATTTATTTATTTATTTATTTGTAGTTTTGGTAATCATTATTTCCATTTTCTCCAAACCTTTTTTCTTTTGTTTGTTAATGATACTATAGGCCTATATATTGTATTATAAATTCGTAATGTTGTATTATACAATATTATTATTAGGCCTATTATTTATAGTTGCGGTTGAGTACGAACTAGGTATTGTGTATTTTATGTATTCGTATTTTTTTTAGATTTTTGCAGATGGCTTACAAATACAAAAAGCAAATCTACGAAAAGTACAAAAGGGCGAAAGAAACTTTAGATTATGAACATTACAATGAAGATGATGGACGATTGTATGCGTCTCATCAGTACTCTGATGTTTTTCATGGTTTGGTTGACAAGGACCAGGTTCTAGTAATAGATATACTTACTCCAACAGAAGGCACAGTACAAGACAAGCCAATGTTAATTAATAATCAAGCATATGGGGATTACAATATGCATACTGAAGACTATGACGAAAAATCATTGTTCGATTGTGATTTAAAGTACCGATCGGAGGAGAAACTTCACTTTTTGGAAAGTGTAGGTCTAGTTGAAATTGGATCTCAGGTTCGTGAAAGCTACCGCCTCTATCGTCCAAAACGTCACACAAGCGAACCTAGGGATTATAGATGGCCGTTTTCTGATAAACATAACCCATACTGCCACTCAGCCAAACAAGAATCAAAGAAAAAGAAATCGAGAAAAAAGCACCCGGAAAAGCATTTTGAAAGCCATTACAAACAGGAATCCAAGAAAAAGAAATTGAAAAAAAATGACCCAGAAAAGTATCTCGATGGGCAGCGTGCGAAGTCCCACAACTATGGGACGTCTAGATACAAGAGGAAGTCAACAAAGAACTGTGTAACCAACGCTGGATTGCCAAGAAATTCTTATGTTGGGGAGTGTAGACACAAAAGGCGTTCAGTTAGAGTTTCAGCAACATCTTCAATTGATTATGGTTCTCAAGTTAAATCTGATATCACAGACAAATACGTTAGACGAAAGGCGTCAGTTGCTGCGTGCCTAAAAATGCGCAAACAATTTCAGAACGACGATGAGGAAGTTCTGGAAGACTGTCGTGAGCGAAACGAGCGTGATCTCTCAACTCAAAATGGTGCCGCTATCGAGAATGTTAAGAGACACGCTGCCATTCTAGCTCGAATGAAAATCCGAACTCAAAATGAAGACAATCATGTTAATGATGATCTCTACAAATACGCGATTCAAAATCATTGCCTTGTTAATTTTTACAAATCTACTAAATCAGCTCGAACACCGAAGAGGAAGCGAAATTACGAAGAGAAGAAATATGAAGTTGACAATAAATCGGATGCAACGTATCAGCTTTGGACAAACAAAAATCCTAAGAACGAATTAAGCTTCACTAAGATCCAGTTACAGAAATCAACAAAGTCAGAAGATCATCCAACGAAATATCAAGAATTAAACACTTTTGGACTGAAGGAAAAAAGTGTGAAAACACAACCAATTGATAAAGTAACACAAAGAAATGTTAAAAAATGTTTGAAATCTGCGCGTGTTAAGGTTGTTCAAGATGTGGTTGACGAATGGCAACGGACAAAGGAGTCAACGCAAAGCTGTAAACAAATAAAGACACCCGTTGACGTAAAACAAGCTGCTGCTGCTACTACCACTGTTCAACATTTCACAACACCACGTCACCAAGATCTAAATGCACCCCTGCCGGACATGTTGCTGACCAATCTAAGGGATTCGAACGTATTTTCGAAAAAAAATCAAGAAGAAATGGGAATCAACAAACAGATGCACGAAACCAACATAGCAAGTGAACGAATTAATTTGCATAATCAAGTTGTGAAGCCGAGAGATTCTGTTGGTTTCTCTCTAATTAATAATCAAAATCATTGTGACACAGCACACCCTAGGTGTCAGGACCTGAATGATGAAATTAAAATACCAAAAGAATCTGTTGTTACTTCCTCACAGGTAGATCAATGCTCACGTGACGGTTTAAATATGCCATACATGGCGGCACTTTATTACACAAGTTATGGTAATTCCAAAGAGTGGGCGCTATCTACCAACAATAATGAGGGCGCTTTACCTGTACTACTTCCATACGATTCACAACCGTGTGCATCAAACAAACTTGCTACCGGCGTAATCTATAACAAAAACGACGGTCACGCCGAACGTGAACTTCATCGGAAGAGGTTTCAGGAATTAATTGATTATCAAGTAAGGTGGAATGCTAGGTTTAATGGCAGTATGTTTAAATTGTTGTAGGGGTCAAACAAAAATCCATAATGGTAATAATGATATTGTGCTACTGTTTATGCTAACAGAGTGATAAGAAAACAATTTGTAGGCTAATTGTGTTATTGTAATTACGATTTAATACACCATACTACGTACAGTAGTCATAATCGATAATCGATGTTACAAATTTACTATTAAAGACACGCTGACGATAATATATTTTGTGTTATCAACAATGATATCGGTGCTCGTTGCAATTATCTAAATGATGAATAACTCGATTTTTCAAAAAGTGTATTTTTTAATGTTCATACATTATGTCAATTAAATTGTTCAGAGAAAATCAAAGTGTTTCGAAAGATTTATTCGTAATTTTATAATATGTACTTTTGTTTTTGTTGCTATTATTTTGTTCAAGTAATCATTAAGGTCATTATATTTTGTGCTGTAGAAATACAGTGAAAATTTGTTGAAAAAAAGATGTTTTTATGTAATAATATGCGATTCATACCAATATCCTCTAAGCGATTCACAATATTACACCCGACCATTGGATATGGGAACGAACACATCTCAGCGGCTCCCCGGACAGAGTTCCAGAATAGACAATATTAAATATTTTGTAATTGTGATTCTCACAATCACAGTACATCACCTATCGAAAACGGCAACTGAATATTATTTGACCATTCCCATATAAAGATTTAAAATAAAAACGTAAGGTTGAGGGGGAGGACATTTTGTGAGTCGGCACCTACCTCAGACTCACCATGGTTGGAGCTGAGGAGCGAAAATGTGAGGAAATAGTACCTCTAGCTAGATGGCCATAAACAACACTTTTAGTAAAATTCATTATCATCACATCACCGTTACCGGTAGTCCAAATGAAGCGCCAAAAAAATCTCATGGTCTTTTTTATCAGGGATTTTCTGCAACAAAAAAGATGATTAATGTGTGAATGTGTGTGATATACCATAGAAAACAAAGCTTAAAAACATTGCCTTTGAGTGTGTTCTATACATACTTCAAAACCGTGATTTCACAACCACCTCAGCCCCACCATAATTGGGGCTGAGGTGAGAAAATTTGAGGTAGTACCTCTAGATGGCCGGAAATCACACTTTCACGTAGTAAAATTCATCATCATCACATCACCATTACATAGTCAAAATGAACGCCAACAAATTTCTCATCTACTTTATCAGGGATCTACTTTATATCCAGGACAACTTGACCTAACTATAATTTACTAAATAAGCTTTAACTATAATATTATCAACAAATCACAACTTTATTTTTTGCCTTTAGCACAATTTCCTTCACATTTTAATATTATTAATATTACTATCAATTATCATCATCACTATCATCATCATCATCATCATCATCACCACCATTATTATTAATATTATTATTATTATTGAAATGAATTGAATTACTATTATTATTATTATTATTATTATTATTATTATTATTATTATTATTACTAATAGTATAGTATTATTAAACAATAGGCCCTACTTTAAAAAGCTTGCAAAAGGGTAAAAACCAAACTGAACCATACAGTATCACATTTCTGTATCTTAAAAGACTTGGCATGGGATTTATGGATTTTTAAAAATCATACTTAGACATGTGTTATAATTATAGTAGGCCAGGCCTATGTAAAACGATTACTGATGCATTTTTACGTATTTTAGAAGTATTCATTTTGAGTGGTCCCAGAAAATAATTTGTATTGGCTCAAAAAAAAGCTTTAAAAATTTTACACTGTGTACAAAGGGGGGGGGGCAGCCGCGGCTCCAACGGCCCCCCCCCCCCTGGATACGTCCCTGAGCGGTTGTACTAGAGTTGTTGCGAGATGTTTGCAACATATTTTCGATATTTTTAGATATGAGCTTTGACGATAAGTATTTAACCGGACGTATACTTGGTAAATTTCAACACCAAGGTATTTACCGTATTTATTGGAATAAACGCCCAGGGAGTTTATTATTGAGAAGGGTTTTCTCGTGGGAATTTATTCGATATGCGTGAGAGGCTTTATTTCAAATGAGGCTCTGAAGGGGTGGGGGCATTTATTCAAATAAATGCGGTATTTGAATAACCACCCAGCTTTGAATAAATGCTCCCCACCCCCCGAATAAACACTCCTCTAGAGCCTCATTTGGTATAAACGCTTCCTATGACAAACGCCCCTGGTGCGTTTATTTTTTCCTTAAACAACAAACGCCCCCCCCCCCAAATAACTGAAAATGTCTAAATGAAGATACATCATTCTATTATTATTATTATTATTATTAGTATTTATTAGTCCTGTAGAATTACATTTTTTTTTGTAATTTGTAGTAACATTTTGACGGTAATTATGTGAGTATACACGTGTCCATTTCACACAAAAAAAAAAAAATTAAATAAACACCTCCCTCGAATAAACGCCCCCTCGAAAAACCCTTATCAACAATAAAACGCCCTGGGCGTTTGTTCGAATAAATACGGTATTGATCAGTACCTTCAGTATGTCCCGAGTAATCTAATGTAAAATAATCAACTCTCTTTAGCTTATGACTGGTTCCAAGCAAAGAGAATGCATTCAATTTTTGTGGGATGAAGAGACAATTGATTATCAATTAGCCACAAGTTGCACTTAGTAAGATTTCCAATCAGTTTACGTTCAATAAATTTAGAGTGTATATGTGAATAAGTAATTAGGCCTATGCTGTTGTCGTTAGCATAAGAGCATGTTAACATTCATCAATCAATGCAAGAGAGCATAACGTTAATGTAAATAGTAGACAATAGAATTCTTAAGACTACACCGAGTAATTAAGACGCATTGACCCAAAACGCAAGCAATGCTTAGCGTAGCAGCGTTTATGCGTTTATTTTAACAACCGGGGTAGAGGAGAGGTTTGGTGCTCGGACGAGCACCCCTAATTAAAAAAGACATGCTTCAGGCGTCCCCCACACTGAAAATTTGCTAAGCATCAAAAAGGCCTCTGCTCAAGTAGTAGAAATCACATTACCTTATTTTGCCAGTTAACTCCCCTCACTTGACTATCGATCCCCTCCCACTTAACCTTCACCACCCCCACCCAACGATAATTCTCCTAGGTACGCCCCTGTTAACCCAAAACCGTTCTAGTATAGGCTTACTAAGCCGAAATCGTTCTACTAGGCCTATAAGCAAAATAAACTAAAATAGGCCTATACCTTATAAAAATACAGCCTGTTGGCAATATTTTATTTTCATTTATTTCAACAAGCTGTGTTCGATTTCACTTTTTAAGTTAGACAATTGATAAAAAAAAAAATAAAAAAAATAGGAGTGCCATAAAATATTCGCAATAACCTGTTATCGCGAATAAGGCCAATGGTTGTCATAAGCACAGTCTTTAAAAATGTATTGTCTTTTTAAAAAATGACAAAAAATATAATAAATCATTTTTGAAATTAACTCGCTCATTTTAAAGTAACATAGACATTATCAACATTGAAATTTGTGTATTCAAAAAAAAAAATGTTTACCCGTATTTTTACAGCGAAAAAATTTAACACTTCCAGTCACTGGAATGTTTTTATTATTTTTATTATATCCAGAATAAGAATTCAGTGTAGGCCTACAAATTATTTTAATTCAATAATTTATATGCAGAAGTTATTAATTTGTATGTTACTGCAAAATGAGCAAGTTAATTTCAAAATAATTTGTTGTAATTTTTTTTTATGTTCAGGGGATCTTTACATAAGAGTCCCGTTTAGTATGCATCCCTTTAAAGAGACATGTTAAGCACCCAGATGCTTCGGCGCAGTTTGGTTCACGGTATAAATAAGCCTATTGCTTTAAATAGGTTTTCGGGTCTTCGGAGTATCGTTTACGACAACATAATAACCACACCAATCAAAATGTATATTGTCGATTAGATGAAGTACCAACTCATACGACATGCTTCTCAAGTATTACAAAATTAGCTTTGTCAAACACATTAAAAACCTTCCCATCATGCTTCTTGCCAACACCTTGATTAGCAGAAACTGTCACTCCAGTCAAACCACAGACAGTTGTGATGCGACAGACAATGCGTACAGTGCTGAGATATAATAAAAACGAAGGTAATAAGTAGGTTAGTTTCTGCCTTCGATTTAAAATGATTCGTTGAACCTAAAGCCTACTGCGACATCTTGGAAATTAACTGCCTTGTCGAGAAAAATGCTTTTCCACAATTTCTCTATTTGCTGTGCAGTGTTTCTTGGTATTTTTACAGGTTGGTGTTTTGGTAAGTAAACTTCATTTGAATAATTATTCAGTATCAGTACGTTTATTTTAGTAAGTTTATAAAATAATCTAAGCTAGATGTAGTGTTCCGTTCAATGTTTTCAATTGCTTTTATCTATTCAATCA
>NW_022740670.1:268488-274921 GCF_011630105.1 Anneissia japonica
TATATATATAATACACTAACTGAATCGAAGAACTGCTATTTTGTACACTAATCATTGAAATTGTTTACTTTCTTTATTCAGGAACTGCCAGTTGGTTGATATCGAATAATGTACACATTAAAAGGGAAAACAATGCTTTAATTGGTCATTTAAAGTTCCGGTTTAAAACACCCAGTGTTATGCGTTGCGCTCAACTATGCATGAGAAAATCATTTGACGTATGTAAATCTTTTAACTATGATAATATAAATAAAATTTGTGATCTAAATGATGACGTAGAATTTGGAAATGAAGAACACATGCAGAGCACGTCTGGAGTTAACTACTACGAGATTAAGCTAATCGTAAGTATTCTACAATCAGCCAAATTAGCACTAATTTAGAAACTAATATACACATTGCACCTGCTTGTAGTTTGTATTGCGTGTGGTTATGTCAATGGTCAAGACATGTCATCAATCATAAGACTTAAATCGTCGTCTCTACATGTTGGATCAGTCGTTTTCTTAGGTACAGAACTTGACTGTTACAGTTAGCCGGGCTAACAGTAACTCCGAATACACAACCAATGTATGGAAATGTAAAATTCAGATCAATCAAATCAAGACCTATGTACCACAAAAACTTACATTTTAGGAAATTAATTTTCATGATCTATGCAAAAAAAACAAAAAAACATATCAAATATAAGTAAGCAAATCCATTGAATGTTATTTTTTAAATTTATTCTTCAACCAGATAGGCCTATTAATCTATAAAAATCCGAATCGATCACTTTGGAATTTTTGTTTTTAGATCCATCGACACGGAGAACTGATAGTAGCGAAGAAATCTATGACATACACGCAGGCGTCTAACGAATGTGCTCAACTTAAAGCTTCATTGGCTTATTACGAGGAGCTGATTGCTGTTGTCGAGAAAGGCGTGGACGTTCCTTGTTTGCAAGGTTGGTTGTGGAACGGGGAGATCGCATTTACAGAAATCGATGGATCCTGCGATTTGAAACCTGCAGCTTCTAGATGTAATGTTTTTCCCGAGCGCACCTCGCTCTACCCGGGTGGCTATTGCTCGATTGTCGAAAGTCCAAGTTATGATGAGTACAGGCTACTTCGGTTAACTGGAGATGCAGTTGAAAAGCTTACGTACGAGCGGGCATCGAATCGTTGTCGAGAGGAATTTGGAGGCCATCTTGCAGGACCAATGGAGATAGTAAACGTTAGCAAATCTGGAGTTAATAGAACCTGTGATCGGACGTGGATTGCAAACGGGCTACTATGGTCGCCTAACAAGCCATCACCTGATTGTTGGTCAGAACTTGAAAAGGGAAACCAACTCTGGATTCCAGATCATACTGATAAGACCGAAGAAAACGCTTTCTGTTTCCAGCCTCCGATTGGATATGTGGAACCTGACCATTGGCCCACGCACCGTGTTTTTAACGTCCGAGGTGGCAGCAGTACATCGTCTTTACTGAACTATGAGGAGGCATGCATGCGCTGTCATGACGCAGGCGCGTCTATGGCAAATTATTCTCAACTCGAAGCAGCAAGAATAAGTGGTTATGGCATGTGCCACCGAGGGTGGATTAAAGGGGGAATTACCGCTTACCCCTCTACTACGCAGCGGCCAGGTTGTGATAATATCACTGGCATAGTTACAACTCATAAAGACAATGTAACATCAGGTTACTGCTATATCTCTAACACTGAAATTATTTTGTCTGATTTAGATTGTGAGATAAAATAATAGACTAAAATTTGCTACAAATGGAATGAAAATCAGAAACAATTGATTCATTTTGTTGTCATCATCATTATCATCATCATCATTAGTATTTTCATTTGTATACTTCTTTAATAATCCGTGTAGACGAATAGACTCAATGTTCATTCAAATGTTTATTTTGACATTTTCAGAGCCATAGATTTAAAATCCAAACCAGAATATTGTTCTTAATCCATAAAATGGACATCATTATAGACCCACTGTGTGTTATTATTTCATATAAAAGCTGATCTTGTCAATTTTGACCCTTAATTTATTGGATTTTCACCCGTGTATTTTTATATTCAAGTCCAATTGATTTCTTAGTCATTACACTATACACATGCTGATGTATCTGTTATTAGCAGTTGAATCATGAAATAATATGGACTACTGCATAGAATTTGTGTTGTTTTAATTGACTTTAATTAGATTTTATATAAAAAAATATATTGTTTTTGCATATAGTAATTCGTTCTTTTGATCATTTTGCTATAAAATTATAAACAATCTATGTCATCATTGTAAGACTAAGTGCCTAGAACCCATGTTAAGGGGACAATTTCAAAATGTTTGGCCATTGCCCCATAAACAGGGGTTCTTCTATTCAGAGTACACGCCTATATTAAGAGGACACTTTGGTGGTCCTGAAGGTTTAAGTCCACTAAATAGGAATTCTGTTTTTTAATATAGGGTAATTGCTTAAATAATCTTTAATCTTGTTCATAAAACAACCAAGTGTAGTTCGGTCAGAATACATCTTGCGAAGTCATTCTGCTAGCCATTTAAACATTACATGTACTCCAGCCGCTTTTCTCCAAAGCGTATTGTACCTAATAAACGTGCACGGGACACACGGCTTAAATATTTAGGGTGTGGTTATGCAGCACTGTGTTCATACGTTGTTTAGTCAGCCCTAGCAGACTTCTTAATCGGGACCGAATACTATGAGAGTCTACACCTCCCCGAGCCCCATGATTGGGGCTGAGCTATGGTGAAAAAATAAAAAGTGTCTGTAAACTGTAATAGTACTCTTAATTTGACGTTGTAAATTCGTTTATACAAATGAGTTTTTGTGAAACTATGTAAACAAGATAGCGGATGGGGGCAGGTTTTAAATTAGGATTTTCAACACCCATTTCAGAATTTGAGTATACATAGCTAACCTAATTTAGAATTAAAATAATAATAAATAAAAATTGTCAACACCAAATGAAGTAAGAAAAAAGAAAGACTGATTTTGTGTATAAGTATCTGTTCTGCATTTGCCAACTTGTAATCATTTACGCTGATGAAGTCTTGAGGACAAGACGAAATATTAGTTTCCCGAATAAAATAGTTTGTGTTCTATTGTCTAACTTCACATTTATACACATCTGAGTTAATAGAACCTGTGATCGGACGTGGATTGCAAACGGGCTACTATGGTCGCCTAACAAGCCATCACCTGATTGTTGGTCAGAACTTGAAAAGGGAAACCAACTCTGGATTCCAGATCATAGTGATAAGACCGAAGAAAACGCTTTCTGTTTCCAGCCTCCGATTGGATATGTGGAACCTGACCATTGGCCCACGCACCGTGTTTTTAACGTCCGAGGTGGCAGCAGTACATCGTCTTTACTGAACTATGAGGAGGCATGCATGCGCCCAGATAAATTAAAATCATTTGAACCAACATGTGGATTCGTCTAATACTCGTTTCTGAGAGGATTCGAGACTTACCAATAACTGATCTTACACAAGTTGAACAGCACTAGTTCGTGATGCACTAAAAAGAACAGAAATGGTATACGCCCTCAGCCGTTGAACAAGGCGAGATACAAGAGATAAATATTGAAGAGAAATTTATTGTCATAAATCAAACGTATGAGATAAGAATTTCTTTTGTCTGCTCGTAATGATGAGTATAGTAACATAACTATAGAATAAGTAAGAAAGAAAGTTAACTTACAAAAAGACGGGAACTTTAAAAAGATTTTATAATCATTCATGGTACCATGATTGACTGTTGATACCATACAATTGATTATAAAATTGAATTATTCCAAGATTCAAACGTTTTCATAATTAAAACTGTCTCTTATACACATCTAGATGTGTATAAGAGACAGACACATAAGTGTGTATATTATACACACACATAAGTAAGTATGCGCTTGTTTGTTTCTTTAGGTTTTACGCATTTAGCGATCATCAGACAAGTAATGGATGATGTTATGTGCTTTGCTTTTATTTTCTCGGTCTGGTGGTGGTGGTGGTAACATACAAGCGTATACTTACTTAACGTGTCCCCTAGGAGGCCTCTCGAAACTCTTCATACTTTTAGTCTGAATGGGAATTTAAATAAAATCAATCTTAATCTCATGAATCTCTGAATCATTCAAAATGTAGGCCTATAGCCTACATTGTTGTAAAAAGTATCTTCTACGCTAACTTCATTACATTTTAATCGATTTACTATAATACGACACCGCTTAATGCACAGTGGCGTATCTAGAAGTCTTGAAATGGGTGGGTGGGAGGAGCTGATGATCAGTTGAGAGGCGCTAATTCTCAAAATATGGGGATTTTTAGGTCATTTTAACTTGACCGTGATTTTTTTTATTTTTATTTTTATTTTTTTTTTGTGGAGCAAGTAATTACAAAATTTAGTGTTTTATAAAACTACGTACTGAAAACATGAAGCTTCAAATATATCAATGGATAGACAATTTTTTAAGCTTTCATATGATGTGCAACATAATTGTATTTGATATAGGCCTAGGCCTATTACATGTGTTTTGAATTCAAAATTTTTCTGTCATAGCAAAATTTACGGGAAATGACATAGGCCTATTGACCTCAGACCCGTTATTTCAACAGTTATGTCTCTTTAGACGCCACAGTTCAAACATCCCCACGAAATGATCTTTCCAAAAATACCAACTAAACTTGTGGTCATTTTCCGCAGTAGCCACTGGCTCCCGGACTAAGGCCTACCCACTGAATTTGACATCGTGAACAGATCTTAATGTTAAAAACATGTCGCACATTCAATCATGAATGCCAACAAGAAATGTGACTCCACTGTTTAATGATCTTGATACATTCTGTACTTGAAATCCTTCCTTAAAAATCTATATTTTATACAAAGGATCCATCAGTAATATAAATATTGAAATACTTAAATTGAAAAGACGTCGCCAACGCCAAAATTGTGTCTAGCCATAATACTAAAGGTTTTAACATCTGTCGGTATCACGTATCTAAAGAAATGTTTGTTTTTTATGTGTTACCGGTACCTATTACGATCGAAAATCGCCGGCTAAATTATTAACGCATTAAGGGCCTATTGAAAACCTGCCCAAAGCCAAAGTACATTGTACTAGTACTAACGCAGTAACTGTTAGCGTAACCAGGGGAGGAGGTGGTGCTCATCGTGCCTCAGCATCCTTCCTTTTCTTTCAAAGTGGAAAAATAATATAAAAATTAATAGAAATAAACGGCAAATGAAGTTACTTTAGACGTAGATGATGTAGTCAAAGCCATTGGTGTGCTCTTGTTTTGCACCTTGCGTAAAGTTTAGTGAATGTAATATTAATTCTATTCAGCACCTCTTTTTTATAATCCCGGATACGCCACTGGACTAATTGTAAGGAAATTCGCAGCAAACTATGATTATAGAGTATGATTACGGATGAAGATATTGCTTAATCGTGATTTTTAACGCTTGGTTATGAATACTTACAAGTTAATGTACTAGGCCTACGCTTTAATATTTCTAGTATAATTATTCGATAACGGAATGTTGAATGAGATGTGTGTGTCTGGAGGGGGAACACGGGGGCGCACCCCCAGTCGACCCCTCTCCCCAAAAAATACTGTCAAGTAGTTAAAAATCAACTACAATCACATGTGTATAAGAGACAGCTTAATGACATATATATATATATATATATATATACATATAGTCATTATTTATATATAATGGCACTCGACCTCAACGGTTATTTATATATAATTGGCAGTAAGATACCATTATTTAGATACAATCACCTTGACACGATAACACGTGTGCATTATATACATAATAATGAGTTTGAAGTCCAAGCATTATATACATATAATGGTTTTGCGACAGCTATTATTTATATATAATGAAATGTAAAAGCACTTATTTATATATAATGAGTTTGAAGTAAATTCGTTATTTATATATAATAAAATCAATGAACTTATTATATATAAATAATTATAAGTTACTTTTCATTATTTATATATAATGATTTGTTACCTTTTCATTATTTATATATAATGAAATCAGTGAACTTATATATAAATAATTGTAAGTTACTTTTCATTATTTATATATAATAATTTGTCACCTTTTCATTATTTATATATAATGGAATCAGTGAACTTATTATATATAAATAATTGTAAGTTACTTTTCATTATTTATATATAATGATGTGTTACCAGTAACCTTATTATATGTAAATAATGTTTGGTTACCCCTTCATTATTTATATATAGTGAAAAAGTACACTAATTATTTACAAATAATGAAAACGTTAATGCAATTATTTACATATAATCTTTTAGACTTAAATGCATTATATATAAATAATGGGTAATCTATTCAATTATATGTTAAATAATGAATTATATATAAATAATTGTGTTAAAT
>NW_022740670.1:276017-288810 GCF_011630105.1 Anneissia japonica
ATTTGAGAGTAAAAATGACAGTTTCTAAACATTCGAGATTCATGAGCAAATTATTGCATTTTAAATATTAATATTTTAATATTTAATTTTAATATTCTGAATTGTTTAATTATATTTTCGTATTTTCTCACACTACAAAATACTACAGTAAGAAACTTTAAATAAATTAAAGAAAACAGATCAATATTCGTGCGCCCTCATCGATTCGTGTGTAAACGTGGTACAGTATTGGTAAACTGTAAAAACGTGACTGATAAGACACAGCTCAATCAGTGTTTATCTTTGAGAGGGTGGGGGTCAAAAGAACAAGAGTTATCACAAACCGGGTTTTCTAGGTATATAATAGTGGTGGTGGTGGTGCTTTCTAATCTTATTAAAGGTGGAAAGAAAAAGTCATAATGGTGAAAAAAACAGTTTCACGCTACTACTGATACTTAGGCCTAGTAGTAGTAGGGCCTAGGCCTAGGCCTAGGCCTAGTAGGTCACCCCCCTCTATATCGTCCTCAGGCCAAGGATTAAGCCTAGCCTAGAGCCAAGGCCTAGTACTTGTAGGCTAGGACAAGGCCCTAGATAGGCCTATGCCTAGTTAGTAGGTTAGCCGACGCCTATTACCTAGGCCTAGCCTGTGAACACTATTATAGTGGTGCTATTACTAGGCCTAGGCCAACTACTAAAGAACAGGCCTATCTAGACCTACGCCTACTAACTAACAGCTGTAGGCCTAGCCCTAGTTAGTACATTTATTTTTAATAAGTTAGACTATATGTAGGCCTAGGGCCTTTTATTTAGGCCCTAAATTCTTTTGGCCTCCTGACCTAGGTTACCTCTTGCTCAACCTATCTAGCATTGTCTTTCAATTAATGAGATTAATTAGGCAGGTACATTTCTCATTATGAAACATGAATGTATTATTGTTCAGTAGTTGCGATTTTGCACACCTATTTTCCTAGCTATACAGTATTCCATGCATATTTGAACCAATTTTTTATATATTTCCCGCACAATCAAAATTAAAAATACTTCGCGTATGGCTCAAGATTGTTAATCTATTTTGCAATCATGCTACACAGTGGCTATGTTCACACCATAGGCATAGCCAGTGATCTGTCTGGTCGTCTTTTGGACGGCCAACAATTATTTAGGGCGGCCACTTTTACCATGACAGCTTGGACGGCATGGCCTAATCAGCTCGGCCTAGCCTAATAAGGCCTTGTCTACCTTTAGCATTTCTTATATTCTTCAAATCTATCATATGTTACATTAAACTAAATTATATTTACGTTTGATAAAAAACAACCTTTATTGATTGAATGTACGTTGTTCTCATACCAATATTCAGTGGGGATTCCCAAAAATGCCTACCCGGTGGAAAGTTCACCTACAACTAGTGTAGGTCCCAACATCTATACCCAGCTGGAAAGTGGATGGTTCTGAGTTGCCCACAACGCATGCACGTGGCTCGAGCTGCAAATACAATACAGTACTTACGATTTGGTTCCCCGACATAATATTGTTTTTCGTAATTCTCCGGTTATAATTAATTCATTCCTTAAAGAAGATTTGTTGTTAAGGTCACAAGTTCAATTTTATTAGTCAACCAAATACAGTAGGTCTAAGCCTATCTCTTGATTCAAAGGACCTAGAGTAGAATTTACACTATCCTAAGGCAAGAGATGAAGATGCATTTGCATAGCCTAGAATATGTGAGTAACCGTAGCTGTGCGTAATCTATGTCTGAAATATTTTTGTGATAGCTACAGTAATTTAACACTATTCCTTTTTAAGACAAAATTCCAACATTTAAACACCTTTAAATGCCCTCTGAAGATCATAATTTTCTATTTTTTTCTGATGTTTAAGAGGAGCTTCCATTTTGGACGGCCTATTTCGTTTTTCTGGCTAAACCCTTGGTTCACACCCACAAGGACACACACACACACACACACCCAGCTAACAGTTAGCAGGATTCAGATAAATAACGTAAGCTCTCACCTTTGCGTTCATACAAAAAAATCCCCCATCCAGATATGAAGAAGATGACAGTGGGATCACTGGAGGAAACTGGCAGTTGGAAATGGGTACTTGTTAATGATAGAAACATGCTCAACTTTCTAACTGACAGCGCTGATTTTGGTAATGGTTAGTGATAATCGATCAGGCGTTCTCACACAGGTGCTAACTGTTACTGCTAATGGTTAGCTCCCGATTCGGATACTATACTATGGCTCTATGTGAACCTATGCAATGTTATTTGCATACTCTTCTTAAGGGATTTTACCAAGTTCTTCCAGTGAAATTTAGTACACTGCCTAATCCTCTTTATTTATCTTGCAATTTAGTCTTTAGACAAAATGGTAAAGAAATATGAGGCTGATGTGTGTGTGATAGGTGCTGGAATATCAGGCCTAGCAACTGCCAAGTGTTTGAAAGAAAAGGGGTTTAAAGTTGTCATCCTGGAACAGAGTGAGCAAGTTGGAGGCCTCTGGTGCTTCAGAGATCATGGCTATGGAGTTATGCGATTTACACATATGTACGTACAATCAAGTTTCTTATGAGTGGTGGCACAAATTAGTACAGAATATGAGACTCTAAATCTATTAAATGAGTCTTTGAAATCCATAAATTTTTTGACTTTCCAAGTGCTTTGCACCCTGAACTCCTCTGCAGGGTTTTGGGCTGCCCAAAGAAATCAGCCTTTTCATCAGGGAAATCGAAAATGTGCCCTTTATGAAATAAGTACCATCTCTGCTAATAGTTCAGTTGATAGGGCAACCGAATGATCTCTGGTTCGAATCCCAAAGGACGAATTAAATTTTCTGAAATATTTGTTTAGTTTTTTTATATTAAAGTTTGTAAGTAGTGATCAATACCAAAGTTACTACCATGTGATTTAGAATACATAAAAGTTACCTTTCAAAGTCCAAGGTATTTGCGTGTTGTAGCTTTCGCTCTCATCTCGACAGCTTCATCAGTGAATTGATTGTGGCTTACTATAAGTCACATGACCACTCACAAGCAAGGGAGTTGAGGTCTGCATGAAAGATAAAATGGCAAATAAACACTCATTTTATTTATGTGTGTTTTCAGCAAAGCAGAAACATGAAATCATTGGTGATACTACATTAGTATTTTAAAAAAAATGCATAAAATATTTTCAGGGAAGGGGAATTTGACTATAGTCTTGACTCAACCATTACAAAATACCATAAAAAATAGTGCTACCAGTTCGTTTCCCCTCCCCTTATTAAATTATTACCATAATTGTTAACTTATGTTTTTTTTAATATAATGGCGTGTGTTTGATAAAAATAATATTGTTACGTAGCTATTTTATCACAAATGTTGTGATACAGCACTTGTAAGTTATAGAAATTTTTAGACCAACAATTATATTTTTCGGTTTTTTAATTGAATTTACTATTTTCTATTTTATCACAGAAATGTTTCAAAGCATAATTACTGTTTCTCGGATTTCCCTTTCCCTGACCATGTGCCAGATTTCCCACACAATCGTGACATGGCAGAGTACATTAATGATTATGCAGTGAACTTTGCCCTAGATAAATTGATTCATTTCAACACTCGAGTTGAAAAAGTTGAAAGGTCAGGTATGTATATTTAAATATGTTATATTTTAATTCTTTTTCAGAGTTGTAGTTTTTGTTGCTTTGAAGTATTGTATGGAATTATTTTATCTAATGCATGTGTGCATGTGTAGGTATTACACTGAGTTAAAATCCACACTAAAAACTATACACACATGCCTCTAGATTAACCATCGACCCACCCTCCCCACCCCATCCTACTGTACTACTGCCCTTTGTGTATTGAATAAACCATTTGGTTTCATCTACATGCCAGCAGTACACCACATGTCAATTTATATGCTAATCCAAGACCTGGTGATTTGTAGTTTATGTGACAATTTGTAGTTTATGTGACAATATGACCGCATGGTAAAACTCATTTAATCAATCTCTAGCCCATAGGTATTACGCTACTGACCATCGTCATTACAGGATTATCATCATTATTATCACCATTATTACTTTTATTTATTATTATTATTGTTAATTATATATTTAATGCTTGTGGTACGCCACAGATAGTTCTGAAAAGAACTGGTGTTAGTTGAGGAAGTCTTGACGCTTGGATGGAGTTGCTTCAATCGTCTTCAGGAGAATAATATCTGCAGAGAATCCAAACAGGGAAATACTTATTTGTTTAGATTGGTGCTGCTGATTGGTGGAAAACTAAACAATAACTGAGACAATGTAATAAAAGTTTAATATAATTTATTCTTTTATTATTACGAAGATGATGGTTGGAGAATATCAGCTATTAAAACTGAACGTGGAGGAAGTCACATTACGCAATCAGAGAATGAAATATATAATACCAAGTATGTTGCTATAGCAACTGGTCACCATGCCAAAATAAAAATGCCTGCATTTCCAGGACAGGAAACATTTAAAGGTAGACTTTTGTTGCCTAACAGTGTGTTTCTTATTTCTATTATGGTTTGTTATAGAGTACTACAGTGTTACGTCACGATACCACGTGATACTACTCTGTTGCTATTGTTGCAAAATGCATTCAAGCGGACGCCATTTTCACCACTGACAAACCATTGATCCCAATTTCTAATGTAATTATTAAGATGTTGTATCTCAGTTTTTCTTTGTAAATTTTAATTGATGATTAAATGTGTATTCGATTAATAATATAATGAGAGCTTTTGTGTTTTTTGGTACATTTTAATGTAAAATTTAAGATTTCAAAATGCCCATTCCAGAAAGCCTATGAAGTCATTTAGGCGTAATGAATGGTAACCAACGTGTGGTTGGCGACAGAGTGCGCCACCTGGCATTGTGACAACATGACTGTGGTACTCTATATTAGTCGGGAAGAGTGTCTAAAGTTGTGTCCACATCACCGTATTATATTTTCTGTGACTAGTGATTTGCCTATATATATGGGCATGATGTAATATAACTCCCATATACGGACATGTATGATGTTATTGTCACACCCATGAGTAAATCAGGTATTTTTTCAAAAGTTGGTTGTGTCAACAGAATTAGAATAAAGCTGTCACACTCAGATTGTTTTTGCCAGTTTGTTAATATTTCATCCAAAACTGTTTAAATGATTTGCGTTATACATTACATATGTTAAAATTTTAATGAATGTTTTAATTACCTGGTATGTGAATAAGAGGTGTAGATAGTCTTAACTTAAAACAAAACATGTGATGAGAGAACTTGGACAGTCTCCTGAAGTCTACTGCATGTACAAGCAGCAGGATTTATTATTAGCTGAAATCTCTCATCATTCATACTAGTACAGGTGGCACGCTTGGTTAAAATAAAATAAATATTTATCTAATTTTTCAAGGTAAAATAATGCACAGTGTTGACTACAAGGATGCCATCACTAACGGCCTCATTGGTCAAAGAGTTGTGATCGTTGGCATCGGAAACAGTGCAGTGGATGCTGCTGTTGACTGTGCTACAGTTGGAAGGTAGAGCTAGACTTCTTTTTTACCTCTTTTGTGATTATTCCATATGAATAAAATTTCTTTGAAGCACAACAAAAATAAAATTGAAAATAATATCCTGCTTGTAGCTTCCTTACTCTCATTATGGTGCTTAGGGAAGGAAGTTGTTTTTGGTGTGAGAAAAATTGATCTGTTATAGTATTTAGAGGAATTGACCCAGAGATTGGAAGGCAAGCATCTTAACCACCAAACCATTCAACTTGACCCCACCTACCCTTCTTTTCCTCACACTCTCTACTTAAATAATGCATGTTCACCTAAGGGAGTGAAGTTGTTTTTGGTTTTGAGAAATATTGATCTGTTATATTGACAGGAATTGAACCCAGGACCCTAGGATTGGAAGGCAAAGCGATTCAACTCCACCCCACCTACCAATTTTTCCCTCACACCATACTTAACTGTCTTTTTCTCGCACTTTGTACTTCAATTATGTGATACTTGTTCACTTAAAATCATCTTTAATTTTTTTTCTAGGTGTAAACAAGTTGTGATTAGTACTCGCTCTGGGGCATGGGTTGTTCCAAATTACGTTTTTGGTGCACCGGTGGATCACTATGCTTCTCGTTTGTTCTTGTGGCTGCCATGGAAACTTAGCAACTACATATTTGAGACTGTAATATCTATGCTTACAGGACATCCAAATAAGTATGTATTTTGATTGATATTACATCATTAATGTACATCAGTTGGTGATTAAAGAAGGGAACATTTTTATATGCTTACCAATGCAATTTTGTACAGACCTTACAATGCAATTGTGTAAGGCCAACGATGCCATTGTTTAATGCCCTTGAGTAGAAGGAGCACTAAAAGAATTGATATTATAAATAAAAATCTGAAGTACTGTCTATGTAGTATAAGTATGTTATAAACAGAACAAAGCAAATATAAATACTAATTATTAAGGTAATTAAAATTTTAACAGCACAACAAAGCTTTTAAAATAGTACCAGAAATAATTGTGTAATGAAATTAAAGGACAAATCTCAAGGATTAATACAGAAATAATTTAAGGTTTATATAAAAAAAAAATAAGATTTAAAGTTATTGATTTGTATTTAATATTCAAATGTATTATTAGCTCATAAAAATACATCCATTATCTTAGTGTACACATAGTTCAGAGCACAATTTCTATTTCTTTAATTATAACAGGTTTACATATTACGAAAATTTACATTCTTAAACGAAAATATTGTTTAATCATTTTTGACTAAGGAAGTACATGTATTTTGGGTTTCATTATCCTTTATCTTATAAATATTTAATCATCAGAATATGAAAATTAAATGTACATATTCCAGTGACTTGCAGTCATAACAAAAAAGAGAATCATGTTAGGAATTATTAATTCTTGTATAACAGTTGTTGTGAAAAAAAAGAAGTGTGGGTTTGACAGAATTTGAACCTATTGTTTTTTTTTTCTATTTTTTAATAAAATTTATACTAAAATAAATTGATTGCATAACTTTTTTTTATCTGTTTTTACTGTATTGTTATATCTAATTATATTATATAGTTTATTTATTGTTAGGTAAGACGTTATTAAACTTTAATTTATATTTCTTCCCCCCCCCCCAATGCATTTATTCAAACGATTAGCTCATAAAAATATGTTCAATATTAAAACCGAACACTCATTGCTCCCAACGGTCGTCAGCCTACGCGCTTTTATGGAGAACGCAACACCATGACGCTAGTGCAACAGATCGTTCGTAAATGACGATCAGCTAACACTACCACCGACAATCAGCAGACAGCATTGCATCGTCTAACGTTCACAGGAAGCGGAGTTGGATTCGTTGGCCGACGACGATATGACGCAGTGATTGCCCGGTTTTACATTGTGGTTGGGAGTTCAAACCACATGCTAACCATTCCATGCATAGATTCTATGCTTCACTGTTAACTGGGCTGTGAAGAGGTTTATGCTATGTTTTAGCCCTAGGTGTGAGTATTTCTTGGCTTACATATAAGATAGATATTGTTGCCCCTCCCCCCTCCCACCCCTTCTCATCAATAAGGATGTCAATGCCAGGTAAAACCAAGATAAAAAAAAAAACATTGTATTAAAATTTTACTTTATATTCGGGACAAACAATCCTGGAAAATCCAGGAATGTAAACATCAAATAAATAACCACCAGGCTATATCTTCATTCAACTATTGATATGATGGTTTTTCTCTTCCAGCTTTACAAGAATGTGTTTTCTCCAAAAATTGGAAGTTCACTAGCATTCATCGGATTTGTTCAACCGGCATCTGGAGGCATACTGAGCATGTCCGAAACACAAGCAATGTGGTTCACTCAACTGTGTCGACAGAAAGTAAAATTACCAAGTCCCCAAGAAATGGAGGCAGACATCAAAAAAGAAAATGTAATTATATTTTGTGCATTATTGTTGAAAAATTCATTGAAGGACATCAATTAGCAATTGTAATTGTATTAGTAAAATTAATTGTATTAGGCTGTAAGTCTATTCATGTAAATATGTTTTAATATACAGTTTTATGAATATATCTTCAGTAGCCAAACCATAGAGATGAATTTAAAAATAATATCAAGTGGTTTGATATGATTTAATTTAATTTTCAAAAAGTAGTGATTAAACTATGTAGCCAAACTGCAATCTTCAGCCCTGTGTAGACTAGCATACAAAAACATGTGATATGCCTAAATATGGTCATATTCACATGACCATATACAGTAATTATAGGCACATCAAGCCTTTAGATACAGTATGTATATAACTCAAAGAAAGTATGATGGTGTAAACAAAGCTTTAAAGCTTAATTTGTTTGTCTTAAAGGAAGAAGCTGGTAATCGTTACTTCAAATCAGCCCGACACACCATTCAAAAGGACCCGATCCTGTATAACGATGAAATATCAAGTTTTATTGGTGCTAGGCCTCAGTTGTGGAGACATCCTACTATGGCTATTAGGTGAGTTACTACTGGAATTGGCGTATCTAAGATGCGGGGGGGGGGGGGGGGGGGGGGTGGCGTAAAGGTGAAGTGGTCTATGACATGTTCTGGTTCATTCCTAATGGCCCTGTCACATCTTGACGATTTATCCAGCGTATGAAAAATTTAGTGAATATGCTGGTGTACTGTATGTTGAATAAGCTATGGGTATGTTTTGTATAAGTTAAGAGCACGCTGAAGCACTCTGGTATACGCCGTAGTAGTACGGTGAGTACGTCGAGAAATTTTGTGCATGCACACAATTTTTCAACGTATGTCAGTGTATGGCTCATACGTCCCGCATATGCTGGCCATAAGTTGTAGGTAAGTTATGTGAAAATAGGATAATGTCTAGCGTCCTCAAAACTTATTTCTAACCTGTGAGTAACATGCTGTGAACCTATGTGTAACTGATATTGAACTTATCTCCAATGCATATTGAGATACTGTATGTAGATGTATTTGACCTGTTTCGGATGACCACAGAACTTACTGAATGTGTTTATAACTGACAGCTACAGTATAATGCCATAATGGCAGCGTTTAGGGAAATTGGTATAT
Source organism: Anneissia japonica (assembly GCF_011630105.1). Lineage (NCBI taxonomy): Eukaryota > Metazoa > Echinodermata > Crinoidea > Comatulida > Comatulidae > Anneissia > Anneissia japonica. The sequence goes on from NW_022740670.1 coordinate 285,104, forward strand.
AAAAATGGGTGATGTTGATACTGCAATGGTGATGTTGATACGATGTCTAGTGCAGTTATGACTTGAATCGACAAACGGCAGCCTTTTTATAGGCTATGTCACATGATCGTCGGCGATACACTTCCACGCGCCATGCTTAAGTTAGACTGTCGTTAGGCATAAGTTGTGACTGGCAACACGCTAAGCATTCGTTGGTATAAGTTATCTATAAGTTATCAACACGTTCTATATAAGTTACTAATACATTATATATGTCCAACTCGTGAATACGTTACAGTATATATACGCCCAAAATTTAAAAAAAAAAAGAAACATTGGTAGTCCAGCGTTTTGGAGAAATTTTGATATGTTGGCATACGCTGGTTTAATCGTCAAGGTGGGACAGGGTCATAATAACTTTTTCTTCACATGTTTTGTGTAGGTTGCTGTTCAGTAGCTGTGGTGCAGCTCAGTGGCGGTTACAAGGGCCGTTTCAGTGGTCAGGGGCAAATGAGACGGTCAGAAGTGTGCCAATTACAGACTTCTACAAGTATTCCTTGGTCGCTGTTTTGGTACTTTTTTTTGCTATCTTCTACAATCTGCTGTATTTTTTCTGGTAAATTTTGATTATAATAAAATATTAATTAGAATTTAATCAATGTGATTCTAATTATATACTCATATGCTTGTTGCTGCCATAAAAAGCAAGTTCAGTAAATATGATGTAAATGATTATGTATATAATCATGATATAATTAAAGAGAATATTTTTATTACAGTAATTACTGACTTGTAATAAAGGATTTTACTTAAAGTAGACAATAGAATATAGGGAAAAAAAAAGAGATTAAAGTGGACAAGAAGTAGAATGTAGTAGTTCATAGTTATTTAGCCTATGTTTAACATAGTAGTAGCTTATAGTAACAGACCATACATGAACTTTGTGGTTTCATCTGGGTTATTCAGACACCCATAAAATGGGCATCATATACTATAATTTTTCATAGAAAAGGCCAAAGATGGTGTTGGTTATCTAAACACAGGAGGCATTTTCATGATCTTACTTTAGTAAATAATTTGAAAAATATTTAGTGCAATAACATTTTTTATTGTGATTGTTTATCATTTATTGACCTATTAATTTTTTTTTATTTTATTGAATTTTATCTACACTAATTATGAAAATAGATATTGTTAATGTCAGTATTATTAGCAGTATGGAAAACTTCACGTAAAATAGACCACGATTTGGGACAGTAATAGTATATTAATGTTGATGAAATACTTATATTGTTGTTTTTTGATAATAAATCATAAATCATGATAAACCATGATAATAAACCAAGTGAGTGTATACTGTAGTTCTTGCTAGAAAAAATGTTAAGACCATCTTTAACTGAACTGTCTAAATGTAAAGAATTGTTAAAGAAAAATGTGTATGAATTTTGATGAAATACTTAATAGTATTAATATTGCTGTTACTCAATTTATTTTTATTATTATTTTTTTTATCATCAAAAACCATGTTAATAAACGTGAGTGAGTGTATAATGTAGTTCTTGCTAGAAAAAATGTTAAGACTATCTTAACTGTGCTGTGCACATGTAAATCAATTATCGAAAAGAAAGAAGTATATGAATATTGATGAAATACTTTTAGTATTATATTGTTTTTAATTATTTTATCGAAAACCATGATAATAAACGCGAGTTTCACGCATGATAAAAAAGTCTGCTTCTTTCCTTGAATTAAATTATGTAATAGCCTTATTATAGTTTGCAATTTATCTCCTCAATAGTTTGATATAATGAGATGTCCTAGATTCACTCAATGAGATGTCCTAGATACACTCTTTATTGTTTGTTAGTACATGGTACTGTGCTAATAAATAATCATTACTAAATCTAGAACATCTATTATATTACATTACTTTATCAGTCTATTGAAGTTGTGAATTAGGTTTGTCATGAATCTGCCATAATAGGAAAGAAAAGTTTATCATGAAATTCGTTTCTTTAATAGATTAGTATTAATTTGATTTTCAAGATTTATTAAGGATTAGGTATTCACACGGTACAAGTCTTCAGTTGATTTATTTTATGTTTCTGACAGAACTCCATTCGGTATACAAAGATTGTAAAAAATGGGAACAAACAATTGACGTTCATTGACTGATTTATAGTCAATTTAAACAGACACAACATAAATTGACTATATATATTTGAATTTTCTTGTATCATAATGGTAATGACTGCATCAATATTAATGACAATATTTCATGATAATGGACATGTACTATGTACTACCTTATGTATAGTTAATAAACAACCACAAGATTGCCTTTTCAGAATAAAATTGTGTATGATGTTTAGGATTTTTGTTGTATCCCACTGGCATACCAAAGATGACCCAATAAGTACAGTGACGCCTTTGATATACATTAGTTGAAGGCTTTAATGTCGACGCTTATGCACATTAATTTACAATAGATACAATAACATATTTTCGTCAGCGAGGCTACTTAAGCAAGGTTTTACTGTAACCATTGGGAGTCAGCTGCCTCATTAATAAATATTATAATTTAAAAAAAAATACTAAGGTCCCACAAGACGACTGTTGAAACATGCGCAAAAACACGTGCGTTTTGGGGCAACACGTGTGTTTGATCTGATTGGTCAATTGTTAATTTTGATTAACACTCTGAAAAGGTCTATTGTGTGGTAGGGTGACCAGTTCCTTTACACGCCGCATTTTTCCTTACCAGTAGTGAACCACCAGGTGCTCATTTATACTCTTGGGTGGAGAGAGACAAACGTAAGTAAAGCCGATGGCGCCAGGATCTGCCTGACAGTGGTGGGGGCGAAGCGAGCCGAATTGGCTGGAGGGAAGGGGTCGGTTAAGGGCCCACTGAAAGCCACGGATACTTGACGAATTTTGGTGAATTTTATGAGTTATTTGATAGGCATCGAGCTCCCGTAATATGACTTCATGCATGTCGAAATCGACTTCCAAAAGTGACATTTTTGAATAAAACAACGAGAAACAAAGAGTATTCAATGTAACCATCTAATTTATTTTCGAATCCGTTTTCCTTAAATTTTATAAACACCGTACCGTATTACAATACTATTCTGCCATCACGTTGGAATCCAGTTTTTTCATTATCCATGTGATTGTGATTAGGCCAAAAAAAAAATTTGTGTTGGCCACGTTTTGGGAAAATCCCAAAAATGGGTAGGTTGGTAGGAAAACTTTCTTTCTCTTTTTTTTTTTAACAACTAAAAATGTGTTTACGCCTAAAAAGTAGAAAATACACAAATAATACAACAATTTTGGCTTCGCATCGCGTAACATCCAGTAAAATAGGCTAGACCTTCGTCCCTAGCCTGGCCAAGACTATTTCAGCCTTGTTTTGCTCATAAAAAAATACTTTTCATTTTAGTCAAGCAAAAAAAAAAGAAAAAAAAAAACCTAAAATGCCGACCCTAATTTTCATAAAATTTGGGTCGGTCGGGCGCAGGGGTGGCGCCAGGTTTTGCCCGACGAGGGGACCGAAGTTCCCGACGGGGGGGGGGGGGCCGATGCCCTCGACGAGGTGTCCGATTTCCCCCGAGGAAAGCAAAGTGGGCGTGTTCGAGCTTCGATTAAAAGGTTTCGAAAATGTCCAGGGGCGAAGCCCCCGAAACTTTTATGTTTGATTTAGGGGTTTCAAAGGCTTATTTAATCGA
>NW_022740670.1:289459-291215 GCF_011630105.1 Anneissia japonica
TACGTATTTATAACGTTTCACCACTAAGTAACGTTGCATCGTTGCTGCTGCTAAGTTATATTAATGCCATTATTTATTGTGTTATTACATATCACTATTTCAACCATGTACGGGTAGTAAGGACTATTATAGACTTAGTGTATTAGTTTGCATTCGGTCTGCCAAGAACGTTAAACATGCTACCAGTTACCAATTGTGTAGTTCTTGTTAAAAGAGACACGTACAGTACTGGTAAATTGAATTGCCCAAAGTGCCCAATATTTTGCTACACAAAGACACATTAAAATGCATATTTATATAAAGCAAAGGCAATTCCAAATCCAAAGTATAAAGCAATAAGATACTTTATGTAGTATAACTTTTCGGGGAACTTCCATGTCACTGCAAGATCCCTGTGGAGAAATAAATGTATGTATAATTTAAATTAATTTTCAATGATTCTATTTGCATATAAAATGAAAAAAAAAACAAAACACTGAGACTAGCATCACGCCACTCAGCTGAGGAGGAAGGACCCGTGTTGTCTGAAAGCTCTGGCTGTTTACGTTTGCTTTTTAGTTGTTGCTTATCAAATTTGTATCGCTACCGAGATCCAGCCATTGTTTCCCACAGCATTGTTGTTTTTCATTATTTTGTTAATGTAAATGCGGGGCAGCTCATTCCTCGGAATTATAGTGATTTTTTTTGGCTTAGGTTGCACTTGACAATTGTTGATTATTTATTGGTTTGTCTATTGAAATAGGAATGGTAGTGTTAATGCGACTGTTAAGAATGTACTGTTTGTCATGGGCTAAACAAAATTGAAAAAATCAATTCCATAATTGAATTGCTTTATTTGAAAGTTATTAATTTAACAGAAATTTAAACGGACAGTTAAATACAGTAATACATTTCCTGTACTCTTGTGTGAAGACCCTAATTGGCTGGTAAACAAATTAGGACTTTCGTAGTAAATGCCTACAAATCAATGTGTTTCAATGTTTCTGGTTGGAAGTTAATAACTTGATTGATTAAAGGCTACTTAAAATTTTAATTTAATTTTTGAGGTTTTGGCAGGGATTACCTTTTTAAATTTTCGTTGTAATTTTCAATGGATAAAATAAAGTAGATTATAATATTTAAGAAATATAAAAAAATGTATGATTTTATACCAAAATATCTATTACCAGAGATTGTTACCATGTTTAGTAACAAAAATATTTATAATAATATACCTCTCTATAAAAAATATCCGAAATAGAACAATTTACCTGTATTTTTCTGTTTTACTTTGATGTATCATAATAACCAAAAAAAATCCAGTAAGAATGTTGAGTAGAATAGTTATCACAAATTCCATCAATATCACAAATCCCTGAGAAAACAAATAATGAAGAACATTAACATCATAAAACTCATAGTCTGTATTATTGTTGTCACCACTTTGACATCGTCAAAATCATATAAAATACCACAATCGTCATTATCATTATTTATCAACATTTCCGCTGCCACCGTCGGCACCATAATCATATCAAGATTCCAACTCCATCGTGATCATTGATGATCATCATTACGTAACATTATCAACATTATCAACTTCACCAGAATCATCATATTTTCATCATCATCATCATCATCATCATCATCATCACCATCACCACCATTATCATCATCATCATAATCATCACCACCATCATCACCATCATCATCATCATCATCATCATAATCATCATCACCACCATCATCATCATCATCATCATCATCACCACCACCA
>NW_022740670.1:291310-295364 GCF_011630105.1 Anneissia japonica
TAATAATAATAATAATAATAATAATAATAATAATAATAATAATACTAACAATTATAACACATAATAACCAGTCATCATACAATAATAAATGGAATAAATCAATCACTTCACTGTCATAATTTACGGTAAAAGTCCTATACACATAAATACGCACTGAATTTTACCATAAAAAGCGATCACTCAATAATTTCAAAATAGTATATTTTAGTAGAATCTATTCAACCAATATTTGATATTGAAATTTAGAGAATTAAAGCTTATTAAATATTATTCAAGAGAACAACCATTTAAGATAACTGAAGATTAGAAATAAATAATGATTTGCTATCTAGAGAATACTCACTTGTGGTCTCGACAGTGCCACCGCACATATTAAGAGAAAGGCTAGCAAGAAAACGGATGTCCGAAATATCCTATAAATTAGATAAGATTTCAAAATGCAAATGAACAATAATTATCAATATTTGACTTAACATAAATTTGATATATTTGGGTAAATAACCGATAAGACAAAGACTTATAATATAAAATTAGAATTTTATAACGAAAAATAACAGATGTATTAATCATACAGAAAAAAAACTATAGTACTAGTCATAAATTAATAAAAGAAGGGTGGGAATATAAAATAGAACTAATTTGTGTTGCCATGTACTAAGGAAGAAAGCATTGGGTCGGTTATTTTGACAGGAAAAATAGGGCAATAGTGGAGCAATTTAACTAGACTGACAGTAACCGGACGTCGTCGGTAATGCAAGCCTACAATCGTCCATGGCTTAGAAAAAAAAATATGAGGAAAGGCAACTAAAACCCGACTTGTAAGATACTAACTTCTGACACTTGCTTGGTGAACGTCCTGTATCAGACGAGCCTTCTACAAACATTTCTTGAATAGAGTCTAAAATTCCACCAACTGAAATTATGAAACATTCTGATGAGTTACAAAAACAGTATCAATATAGTAATTGCAGTGCCGGGTGGCCTGAACAAATTCATCCCTCCCCTTATTATTTATATAATTTTGTAGAGCTTGAAAATTCTGGGCGGAAAAACATTTTTGACTGGGTTAGACTAACTCTGCCAAAATGAACAAAGTAATGCTAGAAGATGATTTACGAATTCGACAACACTATACATTAACATCGGTGGTGAATGAGCCAATTCGTGGTTTGAACCGCGCATACTCGTATCAAGGTCAACCGACACAAACAAACATAAACAAATACATACAACCAAGGAGGCACTGTCTTATAGCATGGACCTATAGGTCCATGATATTATAGTAAAAACATCCATGCACACAATAGGTTTAGGTTGACCTTGGATAACACTGGATACGCGCTTGCGCAGTTCAAACCATGAATTGGATTATTCTTGCTTTCTAATCTCGAGGTCATGTGTTCAATCCCTGACAAGTTACCTTTCTTTTCACGACACTCCCTAAAGCTTTCTCAATGAGACCACTTTTTGTTGCTTCACTAGTATCTTGTGGGTATGTCTAGTGTTATTTATTGTGAATAGCATTTATACTGTTTGGAATAATGAAATGAAATATAAAAAGAATAAAATAAATACTGGAAAATATTGTAGTAAAGACCTCGTCGACTTGCAAAAGCCAAACCGGAAATATGTTTTCAAAGACTTGTTTCTGTCAGACCATTCGGGCCAACGTAGGCTTACTTGTTTTAGTATTCAGTTTTCCGCCTCAGTGATCGAAAAATGTTGTTGACAAAATATCATGAATACTGTGCTTTCTTATCTGCTTCGAGTGCAATGAAGATTATTTATTGTTTAATTGTCCTTTTTTACCCTTTCCAACAATAAAAAAACCATTAACTACTTCGTTTCTTGTGAATTCATTTAGATAAAAAAAAATTGTCAATTATGTATATACGTAGACTACTACATCACTCTCCTTGTCACTGTTGAAAACACAGGTACGTTTTTGTTTGATACAAACGGTTTTTTAAACTATCCTTTTTTTAGTATTGGGTGACCATATTATATGAATAAGTTTTTAATTTACTTCACTGCAAGTAAAGTGATGTATTGTTCTATTGTTGTCAACATTTTTATTTATTTTGGCATTCGTTAAGAACACAAGATAATTAGCCGGAATTTCAAATGTGACGTAGGTCGGGAAAACAGTATTTCTTCCTACCAATTTTAATCAGTTTTATAACAATCATCGGACCACAGCAGGTATTTTGTTGATATATTTTAGTGCTATAAGCCTACTTAACCAGATCCTTATGGATTTAAATATATATGTAACCTTTGTTCTCAATTAGCTTATTTAAGCATGTATTTTTAGTATATTTTTGTAGGAATATTTTTGCGCGTTAACAAAGCGTTAATATCTGTTAAGAAAACTCAGATTGTCTGAGCACCAAAGGCCACTCAGTAGACCGCTAACGAGGCCGGCTCTGCCCATACATCCAGCTGGGATATTCAGTGCCCCAAGTAATTGGAGTCTGGACTCAATGTGTGCGATGGTCAGATTAAAAGAATAAAGTAGGTCCGTTCTCGGGCATTATTTTTTTTTTTTACACACGAGCAGTAAAATATAAATTCTATAACATCGAGGATACGTGAAAAATAGAATGATCATAATTTACGTCATCGTTGAAACTGAATAGAATTGAGGACTAGGGCGTTACACATGTAACATTTTTGTGCAAAACGAAAGATTTGTTAGATAGCTTTATTTTTCCTCTTTTTAGTTTATCATATAGGCCTAATTCAGTGTGTGCTATCTGTGTTTTTTTTTTATTTATTATGTTTTAGTATTTGTATTATATTGTACCCACAAAAGCAAATTTCGTGTATTGTATTTACTACTGTATATGACAAATGAACTTGACTTTGAAATTTGAACTTTGAACTTTAATGTCTTACGCAAGTGTATCATGCCCAATCCATAGGCAAGAAAAGCGACCGTGATGCTGATCAGAATAAAAGCTTGCATGGTTTTTCCAACCCATCGATACTCAGGAAATTCCTCTACAATAATCTGAAACAAGAAGTTGTTATCTAATTAATTGGTGACATTTTTAGTATTTTAATTTACTACTGATGTTATTTAATTTTGCCATATACTGTGTACTGGCATTTCTCAATAATCATGGTTATTATTATGATGATTATTATTTGGATTATTCAAATGGTTCATTTAGTTGCCTACGATTTTTTCGTTGAGTATTATTTTCATTCGACTGGTTCGTAAAAATAAACTTCGTCAAAAAATAATTGATAGGCTAACAAAACATCCTACAAATATGTCAAATAAAATGTTATAGTGTGGACAGAGCTTCAGACCAGTAAAATACATTATTGAACGCAGAGCCGTAGATAGAGAGAGTTTGGCCAACTCTGTTTCACGGGATTCGATATACGCGCGTGTGATTGGGTGGATCGCAATCACATGACTTACACCGACCACGTTGTCACCAAAACAAAACATTAAAGCTATACGCGCGCATGCGCCTGGGCTGTTTGGTAACTGGCGTCCATGCGCCAAGTTGGCCAAACTCTCTCTATCTACTCTAGCTCTGATTGAACGTTGATTATGGCTCCCTCATCAGTTTTATTATCTTTTGACAAGGCGACATTCACATGTAGTAGGTATAGAGCTCATGATAACAAGTTCTCGTAATCTCGAAAGCTCCTATGAGGGCAGTATAATAGAGGCCGTAGATCTAAAAAAATGTCTATTAATCAATCAGCCGAGTGTTTTAGAGCTACTCAAGAGAGGAGTATAATAGAGGCAATAGATTTAAAAAAAGATCTATTAATCAATCCACTATTATTCAATTAGCCTCATGAGGGCAGTATAATAGAGGCAGTAGATCTGCTAAAAAAAAGATCTGTTAATCAACTGATGGTTTGGGTTTAGGTTTGCTTTTGTATTGTTTTAATGTGATGTGTTTTGCTTTTTTCTCGTTCTTGTTTACATTTTGTACAAAATACTTCAATTCAGCTTTTGCTGCTAATGTATTTTTTATGAAGGGGTATATATATATATATATATATCTGTCTCTTATACACATATAGA
>NW_022740670.1:295398-298335 GCF_011630105.1 Anneissia japonica
CTATGCGCCTACTTGATTATGGAATGTTATGGGATATAAGACTGTTCCAGTAAACACAGAGTATATTTTGTCATTCTTAACGCGTCCTCTACGAGACTCTACCAGACAGCACTAGTCGGTGGACCACCGACTAGTGCTGTCTGGTAGAGTTAAGTCTCGTAGAGGACGCGTTAAGAATGACAAAATATACTCTGTGTTTACAGGAACAGTCTTCCGCCCCATAACATTCCATAATCAAGTAGGCGCATAGCTCTTGTTCCAATATTTGCATCCACACCTGGGCCGTATCTATATACTGTCTTGGTTTGGCATTGACGGTTCATTAGCGATGCTGCAGTTGAACGTCGGGCTAGCCTAGGCCCTGCTCAAGCTGGTCATAACGTTTGGTCTTCATCTTTACCCTAGCTGCACCGATGAGGCCTAGAAGGCCGAAACGGATCCGTCTGCAGATATTGGGATTTTTTTCCAGTGGATATTTAGTTTGTTTTGTCATTCTTGATCGGATTTTCTCTCCTGTTCCGTTTTAACTTTTATCATTATTTGCATTTATGTGGCTGCTCGTTGTTTTTATGGGTTTATCCCATTTGCCATTAAATTTATATATATATATATATTATATATATATCAACTATTGCCTCATAAGGGCAGTAATTAAAACTGGAGGCAGTTGACCTAAACAAGATCTATTAATCAATCAGCCGAGTGTATCTAGAGCTGCTCATCGGAGCTAATAAAAAGAATTAAAACTAGGTGTAGGCGTAGAAGTCATCCAGCATTCTTTATGTACAACTTGCTGATGGTAATTCATACATTTTAAAAGTAATTATAGTGTCATTTCAGAAGAAAATACTCAGACGCTTTAATAACTGATGTCAAACTTACCGCTGTCAAGGGAACTGTGGAAATTTCGCCTAATTGTCGTGATCTAATTGTAAAAAATATATAACATTGTTGAAAAAATATGTCGAAATCAATGTTTTCACTATCATGAACCAACGTCTTTCGTGTGATTTGAAGAATGCATAAACAAAAGAAAAGTATGAAGAGGATGATGATAATATGATGATAATGATAAAAAGAAATCGTAAGACAACGATAAGTTATAATCATGAAGAATACGAAGATGGTTACAATATACGAAAATCGAGAAGTTGATGATGATAATTTTGATAATGATAATAATAATAAGGTGATGATAATGATGATGCTGATGGTATAATACATAAAGCCGGGCACTCACTGCGCCCGACGTTCGTGAGCCTACGCGAATGTATATAGAACGCAACGCCACGACGTGAACGGATCGTTTTTGATTGCCATCCGTTCAGACTGCCACGACAATCAGCAAAAGGCGCCGTGTCGTCTAATACTCGCAGGGGAGGAGTTGTACTCGTCATACAACCGTGTGCGGTTTAAGACGCAATAGCCATCATGAAGAAGACGATGATAGCGATAATAATTTTAAGGAAATCAAGTTCACCTTTCTAAAGAATAGCAGTCGTCTTGATGGATAGTAATCAGATGCGATGTCGTTGTTTCACTACTATTGACCACACCAGTGTATTTTCCTGAACAACCATCTACTTGAGGTACAATCTTAAGAACACTATACACCCTGAATGGTATTCAATATGGAAAGATGACAGTCACACAAATCAGAAATAATAATGTAATGGCCTAATGCTGTTACTAGTAATATTTTCCTATTTTAATAATAATGATGTTAACATTTATTTATGTTAATCTATTTTACAGTTTTATAAAATTTCAAGGGAATTATAATCATCATAATCATGATGATGACTGGATGATGATGATGATAATTCGTCATCCTCATGATCATGTCATCATCATCACAATCATCATCTTCATCTTCATCGTAATCTTCATCTTCATCGTTACCACCATCATGATCATCATATCACCATCATCACAACCGCCACTATCAACACCACCGATATCACAATCATTATTGACGTACGTACAGTAAAATCAAAAAAATATTTTAAATCGTTATCTCTATCAAACGAATTAATTTAACATTTTGATATGAATGCTCACCATAAAATAACTAACACTGTGCAAGTAAAAAGGCCTCCTGAAGCTGCTAAAAAAAATCCTCGAACCTGCAAAATTAACGATGTTAGTAATATAATATAGGCCTCTAGGTAGCACTTTTACCAATGTTACCGAATGTATACTGCGTTCGGCACAAGCGGCATATCAATTTAAATCTGACAAACAAGTAGGAGCCAAAATTACGAATGCGTTCTTTTGCTGTATTTTTTTTTCTTTATTTGTTCCTGATAATCAAATTCCATGTAAATACTTATTAATAAACATAATACAGTAAGGCAATATAGGGCATAGACCCACGCTCCCGCTGCGAGCCTTTTTTTTTTTTTTTTTTTTTTCTTTTTGTGGCTCTGCTGCCTTTGGCACTTATTTGAGTTTCCTTGTAATTAATTGCCATGTTATTATGTCTTGTAATTACTGTATTTTGCTTTACTTCTTTCGTAATGTATCTTGTATCTGCTTGCCAACAGAAATAAAATTTAAAAAAATATATCACTGTATTCACGTGTAAAAGCCTGTTTACACTATGACGATAACAATCAACTATACAAAGCTAAAAAACAATTGTTCATATTGAAAATAAAAGAAATGAGAAGTTTTCACATTAGCGCGATTCAATAACGATTTATCGTGTATACACTCAAACAAAATAATTTCACAAATCAAGTCAAATGACGTCATAATCATAGGACAACGATAAAATCGGTTTGAATACTACTGCCACTACTACTACTACTAGTAGTAGTAAACACTGAGCCTCAAATAAACTAAGAATACTCACTTGTTCTTTAACTGGCTCCACTTTGTTGTAAATGATGGGCAGGACAAGCATAAGCCCACCTATAAGACAGAAATATAAAT
>NW_022740670.1:300944-303785 GCF_011630105.1 Anneissia japonica
TTTATTTTGTCATTCTGATCGGATTTTCTCTACTGTTCCGTTTTAATTTTATATATATATATATATATATATATATATATATGTATATGTATGTATATGTATATATATGTATATTGAAATTATGTTAGCATGTTTAGTCAATAAAATACAGTGTTTTTATTCAAAATTGTATGTCAACAGAATAATAAAATAACAACAACAACAGTAACATTAACAGTGATAATAATTTATTTTACAAGCAACGAAATTGAATCAATATTATACAATTTTATATATTTATACAAATTTATGTATTGATTCAATTTCGTCGTTGCCTGTAAAATAAATGTCAACGTCAAAGTACTGTAAGAAACTTTAGACATTGAAATTTAGGGTAAAAACATAAAGGCCTATATTTACCAGAATTGCTATTATCCATTGAGTGGTCTTCACTATGCAACTCGTTAAGAGGAACAGTCTCTAGATGTTTCTAACAATTAATAATGCCCATATATAAAGATATGTTTATATAAGTATTCAGATATTTTAATGCATGATGACGATGATGATGATAATAATAATAATAATAATAATAATAATAATAATAATAATATAATTATTGTTATTATAACAACAACATATACAAATAGTAGTAGTAGTAGTAGTACCGTAGTAATAATAATAATAATAATAATAATAATAATAATAATGACGATAATGAAGATGATAATGATCATACAGTAATAATAGCGATTAAAGATGAAGATGAGAATGAGAATGATAATAATATTGATGATGATGTTGATGATAAAAATGATGATGATATGATAATAATAATGACGATCATAGCAAATATGATGATTTTGATGATTATGATAATGGTTAATTAATTATGATGATGATGATGGTGGTGGCGGTGGTGATGTGACAGACGATAATTAATATGATAATTACATTTTGGATCTCTTTTTTCCTTAATAATTTGACCTTGTTTCTTTAAACAATTAAATTTTGCATCCCCTTTGTTATGTAGTCCATCACCTCGACTGGCTTTAAGCCTTGTTTTGGCGAATTATAAAATGAACTAGAGATACTATGTTCAATAGAACATGAACCCAGTCATTTTTCAGGATTTGACCATAAGGTGACCACCATAGGCTTAGCCAGCGAGCCGTCCGGCCGTCTTTTGGACGGCCTACAATTATTTAGGACGGCCACTTTTACCGAGACGGCTAGGACGGCTTGGCCTAATCAGCTTGGCCTAGCCTAATTGGGCCTGGTCTACCTTTAGCAAATTCTTTATATTCTTCAAATCTATCGAATGTTCATTAAAACTAAAGCTAAATCATATTTACGTTTGATAAAAGCAACATTTATTGATTGAATGTACGTTGTTTTCGTACCAATATTCGGTGGGGATTCCCAAAGATGGGCGTGGCCAGCCCATCGGCTCAGTGCCACGCCCACTGGCTTCCATTTTGGACGGCCTATTTCGTTTTTCTGGCTAAACCATTGGTGACCACTGTGACATTTGACCTCAAGCTGTGAACACCCCATGTTTGGTCGGAGTCTGTCTAATGCAATTGGTTCAATCGTCTATAGTCACTAGCAATATTTGATAATTTTCACCAAAATGACCCTTTGTAACTTTTGACCTATAGGCGAAGAGTATTTTTTTCATGTTTAAAAGGACCTAAGGATCATTCCTTAATGACAACACAAATAAAAATTTTGTGTTGTTAATTCTAATTTAGTCGCAATTGATCAAAACTCCCTAAATGTGGAATTTTTAGAGGAAATTGGCCTACCTCAACAAGGAATGCTCTTATGTTATATATGGCCACACTCGTTCTTTTAAACTGTATATTAGCATTTTCCTTATGGCTTTATTTATTACAAACATATTTTGTCAACAGCATTACACATTGAGGCCCTTCTTTTAGGTAAAACAATCTATCTTAATTTTTCTTTCTTTGAGTTTGGGACTATGTGTTATAACTTAGAAGGCAAAGGAGAGCAAGCACAAGCTTTAACACTAAAAAAATGCGCGCGAAGCGCGCGAAAAATTTTTGTTTTTTTAATTCTAATTTCGTCGGAATTGATCAAAACTCCCTAAAATGTGCAATTTTTAGAGGAAATTGGCCTACCTCAACAAGTAATGCTCTTTGTTATATATGGCCACACTCGTTTTTTTGAACTGAATATAAGCATTTTCCTTATGGATTTATTTATTACAAACATGTTCTTTCAACATCATTACACATTGAGGCCCTTCTTTTATAAACGATCTATCCTTAAATTTTCTTTCTTGAGTTTGGGACTATGTGTTATAATTTATAAGGCAAAGGAGAGCAAGCACAAGCTTTAACATTAAAAAATGCGCGCGTAGTGCGCGAAAAATGTTGTTTTCTAATTTCGTCGGAATTGATCAAAACTCCCTAAAAATGTGCAATTGTTAGAGGAAATTGGCCTACCTCAACAAAATATTGGATTTAAAATTTGAGATTTTCAGGCACTTTCCCGGGTGAAAAGGGCATTCAATGGGGAAAGATTTTCCACAGATGGATATTTTCCCCTTGTTCCCCGGTGGTTACACCACTGCGGAGAATATCTGGCGGCTTAGATCAAATTTGATATGGACACTTTTGTGGAGAAGGGGTTGCAGGCCGGGGTATTGTGATATCTGTTCATTATATCTTCCTTTTTATTCTTGTCTTTATTTTTCTCTTCTCTTTTTCTTTTCCTTTTTCCTTTCTTTTTCTTTCCCCTTCTTTCTCTTTCCCTCCCTCTCCCCTCTTTCTTTTCTCTTCTTACCCAGCCAGCCAGGTACGACGGCTTGGTCAGCCCGGTAAAAACCGTCAG
>NW_022740670.1:304128-308258 GCF_011630105.1 Anneissia japonica
GGACAAGACTGTGCTACCTTATTTGTGAGAGAAGTAGTCTTTTATATGATTTTTGGTTTTTTGACCCCAATGCCCCTTATGTGACCACAAGTTGTGAACAACACATAAATGGGAGATGGCATCGGTCCTACTGACCAAGTTTTAATTAAATCGGTCCAGTAGTTTGCCACTAGTAGTCTTTTAAAATGTTGCCAGAAAGAAAGAAAGAAAAACTAGAGATACTATGTTCAATAGAACATGAACCCAGTCATTTTTCAAGAGATAACCACTGTGACCTTTAACCTTAAACTGTGAACACCCCATGTTTGGTAGGGTCTGTCTAATGCAATTGGTCCAATCGTTAGTCACTAGCAATATTTGATAATTTTCACTATAGTGACCCTTGTGATTTTTTACCTATAGGTGAAGAGTAGTCCTTCATGTTTAGAAGGTCCTAAGGATCATTCCTGGTAAATTCGAACTCAATTGGGCTATTTTGAAAATTTGACCCCGATGACCCCTTTGTAACCACTGATGCCAGACAGGGGTGTAAGAGGTGTCACTGGTTCTTAATGCCATTAGTAGCATTTTGAAATGTTACTAGAGAGAACAAAAGAATAACCCTTTAATGACCTTTGACCGTAAATCGCTGAACACCATAAAGACCCTAACTTATGCCAATACATATGTGCCCATGACAAGACTGTGCTCTGTTATTTGTGACAGAAGTCTTTTATTCATTTTTTTGAAAGTTATTTATAAATAATATTATATATATAAAGAAAGAAAGAAAGAAAGGAAGAGAGAAAGAAAGAGAGAAAGAAAGAAAGAAAGAAAGAAAGAAAGAAAGAAAGAAAGAAAGAAAGAAAGAAAGAAAGAAAGAAAGAAAGAAAGAAGAAACTGCTCGGAAATAGAACCCAGTCAGCATGCTGCTGACTGGGTAAAGAAACTGCTCAGAAACAGAACCCAGTCAACATGCTGCTGACTGGGTAAAGAAACTGCTCAGAAACAGAACCCAGTCAGCATGCTGCTGACTGGGTAAAAAATCTACTTCTACCACCAAAAACAGTAAAACACAAGATTTCTACCTCTTGAGTATTGAGAAGGTACATTTGAGCATGCTGCATCAGATCAACGAAGAACAATATAGCGATAGTCTGTGGGTGAGAGGAGGTTATTAGGTGATGAAATTGTAAAATTATTTTGATTTCAGGAATCGTACACAATAAAAAATAAATAAATAAATGATATCACAATTAAAAAATAGTCTGAATTGAAATATATACATGTCTCCGTACGCAGTATCTATCTTGTGGGGGGGGGGGGGGGGGGGTGCTCGGCTTCGGGTTTAGAGGGCACCGAAGATTGATTACCTTAATTAAACGGGAATATGAAACATCGTTTAAAACATAGATAATATATTATACTTAACATATAAAAGCAAATTTTAAATTAAGGAAAAATATTTTTTGTAAGTGTGGTCCGCTAATAATCATAGGATATTTAAGGATGTGTTTTTTTATGGGGGATTTGCCAGGATAATAACTCCCTACTACGAACCTGATGTAGCCATGTTATACTGTAGCTGTAACCACAATCAATATATCCATCGACTGATCAGCCTATGAATATCTTTCATTATTAGTCAATCACAAATAATAATAACAATAATAATAATAATAATAATAATAATAATAATAATAATAATAATAATAATAATAATAATAGTAATAATAATAATAACTATAATGATTACAAATCTCACCTGTACTATAAAATTCCAGGAAATGGTAACAAAAAAAGGTGAGAATCCTGACTTTCCAACTGTTATTGGTAATCCTGATGAAAAAATAACAATGGAATTATGAATTTCACATTTTTAGAAAATTTGACATTGGCACATCTCAGGCCCATACGAGGGTAAGGGTGGGCGGGGCGGGGAGAGGTGCGTACGCCCCCTCCCCCCACAAATTACCAAAGGTCCACATTTTTTCGGGGTAGAAAATTAAAGACACACTCTCACACGCTCCAGCAATCCATCCACCAAAACTCCTTTACCGATCAGAGCAGTTTCCAAACTAAGACTGCCTCTAATTTGCCGTACAAGCAAAGACTTTTAACTGTATTTATAAGCTTCAAAAGTGCGTGTAAATAACTCGCCACGTACAAACACATCTTCTCTCTTTCTATAGGTTTCACTAAAATTATATGTATTCTCTGTTAAGTCTATGAGTGCCGTTTGCGGGCCATCTATAGGTGCCATAATCATACATTTCTTTTCCTCAACCCCAACCATGGTGGGCCGTCTGAGGTGGGTGGACCCAAGTCTCTATTTCTGTGAAAGTCCCTCCCTCGATCCACCTCTATTCGAAACACGTCAAAAGTTAGTCCTTCTCAGTTCCCTTTGCAAAATCGCGCAATCACCTGAACACCCTCTTTATTGTTATCTTCCTTTACACCGTCAACTCTCCGTGTCCTTGAGACTTCTTGTAGTTCAACTTTCCTGGGCCGTACTTCTCGCTTCCTTAACTGATTTCTCCCATTCTCTATTAGTTTGTCATTCTACCTTAAGCTTGATCCCGCTCTCCCTTCGTGTGATATAAAAACTGCTTTAACCATAGCGCAGAGCCAGCCTTAGATCATTTCGAATTCCTCATAATCTTCCCTGCTTCCAACAATCATTTTTTCTCGTTTCTTCTTGTTGTGTGGTGGTGGTGGGTGGAAGGGGTGAGTGGGTGGGGGTGGTTGTAATTTAAGAAGTTTTTCCGTTTTGTGTTTTGTACCTTGCGGATAACTGCCCTTGATGGCTTTTGTAGCGTCAAGAAATTGAATTGAATTGAAATTGAATTGAATTGAATTCCTGAATTCGCCAAGGCCCCCATATGCTAAAGTCCCTCCCTGACCTGGTAGGGTGGACGTATTCGCTTCAAAACAACAGCAAAGGGATGTATTACTCTCACTACCCTGTTCCCAATCAAATCAGTATAGGATTATTTTATGAATTCTCGATTTTATATATTTTTGACGTCTACTCATCTCATCCACGACGTAAAGCGCTTGTAATTATTTGTTCATATTCGCAATTAATTCCATTTATTTATAATATAACATTTACATTTATGGTAAAAAATTTAGTATTTTCAAAGCCCAATACTTTTTCATCTAATTTGTATGGAATTATTTTACTCCGACCTCGATTTATTTGCGATTCTTTAAATTTAATCATATTAATGAACGTTAAGCCGTAACATTTCCACAAAGATTTTGATTATATTGATTTAATTTTGTAAAAGATCAGTTTCCTTAACATATCAAAGAAAAAAACGTTCAATTATCAGTTCATATTATATTTTTAAAATCTATTAAAACCTCAAAATATCAAGAATGTCTGAACGCGAGGGGGCTCCTTAACATATTTGATACTTGAAGATTTAAATTAATTATTGACGGCTCTTCAAGATTTCATTATATTTTAAATAGGGCCGCAGGGTGTTGGAAAGGTTACGATTAGTGTACACGTACCTCCACCAAATTGTCAAAAAAGTTCATATGTTCTTATAGCTGGAGAACAAGCTATACAAATCATTTAGGTATATATAAATGGCGGAAAGTCTCTCGCGCCACCCTGGCAACAAATCTGGATCCGCTCTTTTTGTGTACAATGGCGTAACGACGTGTTGGGGGAGTATCTTGGGGTGGACGCCCCTCCCCCCCCCCACCTAAAAAAGAACACACACAACAAAATCACGCCTCACCCAGTAACCCCTCCCCACAAAAAAAAAAAAAATCACCTTATTTAGTGAGACCTTATTTTGTGTGCTGGCGCCCCTCAACTAATCATCGAACTCCCCACGTGACCTTTGCGCTCCCCCCACCAGCTCCCCCATTTCAAGACTAGATAGCTACAACACTGTATTTACTCTTCTTTGATGATTTATATATATATATAGTTAGTTAGTTTTGGCCTTCCAGTTTACTTGTTTAGCTGTTTATTCTAATCTCACCCAGCCTATTGTTTCCAATCATGCATGCATCAAATTCTCACTTTATACCATCTAGCTTTTTCTACCCTCACTCACTCGCCACTGAGGAAGGACTAGTTTTGTCCGAAGCTCTGGTTCTATTTCTGACTGTTTACTTACGTTTACTTT
>NW_022740671.1:0-777 GCF_011630105.1 Anneissia japonica
GAAACCGATTTTGATACTTGTTTGTGGCAAATGCCATCCATCTATACAATGAAGGTGTTGTTAGATTCAATGGCAACTAAATACTGGATAGTAGTATTAATTTATTTTATTGTTTACTTTAGCTGTTTCTAGGCCTTGTGATGTTTTTCGTGGTTGTGAATTCATATTTTAAAATCTTTTACTGTATTTTGTATGTAATCGAAGAGGAATTTCCTTGATTTTTTTTTGCAAGGACAAATAAAGTTATTTATCTATCTTTATATTATATTATTATTATATATCTATATATATATATATATATATACAGGTCTCCCTCTAATTAAAGGCCCCTCCAATTATAGACCACCAACTAAAGATTACTTTTCTGTGGTCCCATTTTAACAAATGTCTTTTATGTTTATTATTCTAATTAGAGACCAAAGCTGCTAGACACCATGGAAACTCCGATCCCAAAAGTGGTCTTTAACTGGAGTGAGATCTGTATTTATATACAGTACATTGTACTTGTTAACATCTGGCATTTAATTTATGAATCCAAGGTTTGCTGTGGTACAACATGTATATACACAAATTATATTTTATTTACGTTAAAAGTTATGTAGTAAATGATATATCAGTCTTCAAAGTTTAATTACCCCTAAATACTGTATAACCAATTACATTTTTGAAGAGCTATTGAAATCACAGAATAGTAATAGCCGCAATTCCCTACCATGTGAAATGAACTGTCCCTAAGTCTTGCTCTTCCCATTCCACTTAATAGCTATGTTTGGACTG
>NW_022740672.1:0-512 GCF_011630105.1 Anneissia japonica
ATTTCAGTCAATGTCAGTATTTTGGTGTCAGCCTATGACCCTAGGCCTAGTTTAAGGAGGGGCCAAGGTAAGATCTCAGCCTTTTAGGCCTCGTTCTCTCTAGCCTTTGGTATTACTGTACCTATCTACACTTTATAAGGCCAGGTAAAAAAAAAACATGTTTCACGTCCGGCTTTTTTTTTAAATTGAGGAAGCGGCCTTTTTTATTTTTCAAAATGGCCGCCATTCTACAGACTTGTTGACATTTCCCGTCTAGTTTTGTTCAACATATAAAATTTAGGAATCATTGTTACTGTATACAATCGGAATGTTCCCGATGTTAAGTCTTATTAGACGTCTTCACATGAAACTATTCCATACAATCTGACATAGAGGGCCAGTATAACGGGAAATTCCAGAATTCATCGGAAATCATCGGCCGTATTCGATAGGAATTTCGTGCTCTGTTCAACGGAAACTGCTCAACGAAGTTAACGCTCGGAATTTATCGTTGAGTTTTGTACTCAACGGGA
>NW_022740673.1:0-1189 GCF_011630105.1 Anneissia japonica
ACTGTACGCACGCGCTATGTTCGAGAGCGGAGATGTGCGTCCTTTTGTTGAATTACCTTGGGTAATCGTTCTGCTGATACGCTCATCTGTAGTGGTGGAGGTGGACTACATTGGTCAACTCAGCCTGGGGAACAAACACAATGTCTGACCGATAAGAACCGATATTTTAAATTTCCGATTATTTTATATTTTATTTTATATTTTATATTTTATTTTCTATTTTATATAACATATAATATAATGTAATATGGTGCATGACTGAAACTATTACACACAGCCCATCACAGCCCAAGCTGGTGTTAAAGCATGGCAAGTTGATAATGGTCAGGGGTTTACTTCTACTTCATGTCATTTGCTATTTCCTAAAAAAATCGCACAAAAAGCTGAAGTTGATCATCCACTATATTGTATAAGCATTAACGCCAAGGATCGGATAAATAAAATACACAAAAATAATACATAAATCTAAAAAAATCTTTCTATTCTATAGTATAGCATAAATATCCAGAACTAAATAAAATAAATTTACAATTAAATTTAATAAAATTTGTTACACTGTTTGTTTACTACAAGGCCTATAGAATAAATTCCCGGAACTAAACATAAAATAAATTTACAATTAAATTTAAATAAAACTTTATATCATCGAATGGAACATCTCTTGAATGCAGATCCAATCCAGTTTATTTGTTTCGTGTATTTTTTTCTGTATTACACTGCACAAGTCTTTTTTCTTTGTTACTCTAACTATATGTTTAACATTATTCCATTCTTTCTCATATCGAAATCGGATAATTCATAAGTTTGATAAGTTATAGCTAGTTAAGCTCTATGTTCACAGCCAGTGGCGGCGTCATGATTGGTCTGTGTTGCCTGTTAACTTTTGCACATTTATAGCATTCCGAGACGATTTAAAACGTAAGAAAATAATTTTTGTTCTGGCCAATTCGTGTCCGACGGGAACTTGATCTGCCCGACGGGGATTAACCATCCCCATCACACCCCCCCCCTTCCCCATGGTGCTGCCACTGTTGTTAGTAGGTTAAGACACAATTTAGGTTTTAGACTAGGGCAAGTTTAGCTATACCTTGCTGCAAGGTAAGCCGATTTCGTAAATGAGAAAGGAATGGATTGTAGGTCTACTTCTAACTGATTTGAAGATCTGCTTTCATTTGCGTTCCCCCATACA
>NW_022740674.1:0-556 GCF_011630105.1 Anneissia japonica
GCCTTCATTAAAAATGACAATGTTTGTAAGTGGTAAGCCTGTACCTAATGGCTGCGTCAAGATTTTAAAAAGTCAAGATTGATTTATTGTCATTTTGCAGAACTCGGTTTGACATGAACTTCAGGTTCCAATGCTTTCATAAAAAACAACATAAACCTAACTAAACAGTACACAAAAAAAAAAACAAGGTGAATGTTACATTCAAGCACAGAACCTATATAGGTTCTGTGATTCAGGATAAGTCAATATTTCACAAAACACCCAAATATTGTATTATATGGTTTTTTTTTATGAAAGAAAAATAATGGTCATCTCTTGTGATTCAAAGTCTGAATTTGATCAAATAAAGCCATTTAAATTTGTACTTTGCCACTATTTTGTATCTTTTTTATTGTTTGAAGTTCTTTTTTGATACTTTTAAATTTTTTATTTTATTTTTTATTTATTTATTTATTACGCTTCATCACTGCACAAAGAAAACAAATACAATTAAAAAAAAGTGCAACGGACAGCAGCAAAAAGGAAAGGGATGAACAGGTGACAAGCACCTCTGTCT
>NW_022740675.1:0-611 GCF_011630105.1 Anneissia japonica
CAGTCTCTATGAAAATCACCAAAAACCTTCCTATATCTCCCAATATAGGCACTCATTTCAATGGAAAAGAATAGGCGTTTTGGTGAACATTAACGACAATCTGTTCTGAGAAGAAATTGTGGTCTTTTAAGGACCTACATGAAAAAATTGTTCGATTTTAAGGGGTGTTTCTTTCATGAGAATAAAAATGACGTTTTCGGGTGTTGTTTTCGGCTTTGTTATGACCCCGGTTTTCTTGGCGTGCTGTAAACTCACGACTGTATTAACTTCTATGTAGAGTATTGTAGCCTATCATTTGTTACAACTACAGTAAGCTTGTATGACAAATATATCTACAGAATTTAATTGCCATTGAATTTAATAATTCTACTGAATAGGCCCTATGTATGGATTTCTAAACATTTAATTGCAATCGTTTTCACGAACATTCCGTATTCATGCGATTTAATGGCGGAATTTCGTTGTTGAAAGATGTTGGCCCTGCAACTGATTTGCATATCTTGTACAGTGTTGTAGTACAGCTACAGACATACGCCTATTCTTAAAATAGCTTGGTGTTGTGTTTATGTAGGGCTGTTGCATTAATATTTTTACTTTCATTGCATTTTGCA
>NW_022740676.1:0-1213 GCF_011630105.1 Anneissia japonica
TCAGCCAAAACCGTGGTGGGGCTGATGTGTACAGACCCACAACCTGTGGATTAGTCCCTTCCTGGGCCCCCTCTATTTCAAATTTTTGGATCTGCTACTGAGTGGGTATGTAAGTTGTGCCTAGGCATGGCACTGCTAAGGTAACATCTGATCTAACAAGGATTATTGATACTATATATTAATTGAAAAAACAAAATCACCTCCCAACATAAGTATTTAATTTTAAAGAGGTGATGCTAAACAAATATTTTTTTATTTGGCCTAATTTAATTTAAGATTTTTTCTCCAATAATTAATACACATAATAATTCAACATAGATGGTATATATATTATTATGCAGCAACCTTGGCCTTATGATGTTTTTGCGCACCTAAGCCTACCTCTCTACCCGCACTTTTCTACACAAATATGAGTTAGATTACTTCTCAGTGGAATCCTGCAAATTAAATACTGATCACGCCAATTTCATTCTCAATGTCCTGTATTCATACAGCACTTTGTTTCAAAGTACTTCACATTTTGCCAATTCATTTAAATTCAAATTCAATTAAAAAAATTCTTTATTATCCAAAGGGATATTCATTTGGCCATGGTATAATATATCAAACAATGTACAATGAATAAAATACATATAAAGAAAGTTTATACATGGAAAATCATTTTTAAATCAGGGATTTAAACAATAAGTGTTAGATTTGTTTTCTTTTATTAAATTTTTTTTTTTTTAAATGCAACACAAAAATTTGTGAAACAATTTAAAATAGAAAAATATTTAAAATCCTCAAACTCTCCGGACTTGTATAATCTATTATTTTTATATCATTATTTATTTATTATTTTATTATTACTTGTTTATTTTGTTATTATTGTAGATTACATACATTTACGTAATGTGTTTTTCACTAAATTAGGACCACCGTATCTCTGACAGACTGCACTTGAACTATCTAAAAAATAGTCAATGATAAAGTAGCTAGTGAGTCCTAAAAACACACATGTCTGTCCACACATTAATAAGATACCCAATGGAAATACAAATAGCTTTGTTATAATAATCTTATTATTAGGACTCACATTATCATTAAAATGTGTTTTATTGAAATGTTTTAGACAATTTATTAGGTCAATATATAATATGATGGTCTCGTTGCTGCCCCTCATGTCAATCCTTCACTTTATTAAATGTGTATTTACATCTCAGAAAAACATAGT
>NW_022740677.1:0-194 GCF_011630105.1 Anneissia japonica
CAAGTACAGGAACTCTAAGAAGGTCAGGTTCACCAACGAATTCGTTCCCCCATCTAGCTCCAAGGACGATAAGAATCCGCTGGCCGTCGAGAGCAGCCAGGAGGCGGCCATAATGAAGGAGGAGCTGGATTCTGGGTGCACTCGGTCGGAACGCACGGAGAAGGTTGTCGATCCCAACACCGGAGCTACCCGCC
>NW_022740677.1:253-616 GCF_011630105.1 Anneissia japonica
AAAGAGGTGTGTTATTCCATAGACACGAGATTCACCACTTTTCAAGTTCCTCCGATCCAGGAAGTCGTCGCGTCGAAGCGGGTTGGCAATTTGGAATCGAATTTGGATTTCTACCAGATCAGAACGCAATACGGCACGCTCAGACACCTGGTGATGGAGACGTCCCGCTTGCTCGAGTTGAAGATGTATCCGCGACGTTTCGAAAAGGACCCGTGGTACTGCGATAGAATGCTCATGCTGACCTGGGACAGGCTAGGTTCTGTTTTGGAGCAGTTGAATTTGAAGTTCGGACTGAGGACCGCTCACAAGAGATGGATCGACGAACAGTATCGTCACAACCGGCAGTTCCTGCACGACCAGGTG
>NW_022740678.1:0-3445 GCF_011630105.1 Anneissia japonica
AAAATATATAATCAAAGAGATAAACTCACCCCGGCTAAATTAAATGAGGCTTCGGTGAAAAGTTGCTTAAACGATGGATATACTGTAGTTGTTCTAAGGAGTTCTTGGTATAAAATGCATCACTCAAAAAAGATGCAACATGTGTAACATTACACTTAATTAGTTTAAAATAAACATTAGGCTCTTCTTGGTCCGGTTACCATGGCAAAGTAAGATAAGGGATTAACCCATTATCCCAAATAGGGGTTAGAATTTGGAATATCCCATTTAAATAGGTATAACTTCATAGTGACAAAATCCACATGTCACACTCGTATTTAAGATTATACCATTTTATGTCCGACGATGGGAATATGGCTCTAATTATTATTTTTTATTTAAAAAATCACTCAAAATGCACTTATTCCAACAATAACATGAAGCGCCACTGATAATTACTTCGGTTTTTTAAATGGCGCTATATAAGTTCTTACCTTATTATTATTATTATTATTATTATTATTATTATTATTATTATTATTATTATTATTATTATTATTATTATTATTATTATTATTAATTCTACTGGGCCCCTAACTCAGTCAGTCAGAGCATCCAAAAAGTATGTTGGTCTCTGGTTGAAATCCTGAGGGGGGCAAATTGGATTTGTTTACCTTTTTTGCATTATATCATCGTTACGCCGATTTGGATATGTTTTGAATCCCACTGGACCCCATCGGTTAGAACTTCTGAACAGTGTGACGGAAGTCTCGGGTTCAAAATCCCAAAGAGGTCCACTTTGATTTTCCTCTTACTTCAAAACATTGCGTCAGACAGTATTACATAGTGTGATAGCTCAGTTATTACAAAGTGGGACATATTTTATTACAAAGTGGGACAGTTATTACAAAGTGCGACAGTTATTACATAGTACAACGATTATTATCAAAGTGCGACGCAACACTCGTAGGCCTCCTAAAATAAATCACGTTCAGGTGCTTTGATCGTCGCTGTGTAAAAACTATGATTATGCTAGTATTGCGTGTGTATAGTAATAATGTATGACGTCACTAAAAGAAGCAACGCCTCCCTCGGTTGAAGCGGTATTTAGCAACTACTAGTAAATTACCACGCGAGGTATATTTTTATCAGTTTTTTGTGTTTGTATGTTTGTTTGTTTGATAGCAGCCTCCTGTAGGTTTATGTCTCACACATAATCTCTGACATTGAATAGAAGGGGATAGGACTTTCTTATTTTGGTTACGATTCGAAGTGTGGTTTGGATATGAACACCATTTAATGGAACGTCCCTTAAACCTAAATATCTAAAATAATTATAAATGCAATTGAAAACCTTTCCAAAAAGGCTCGTCATGGCCCAGGGGAAAAGAATGCAATTTTTGTTGATGTTCTGGAGTGGGGTGTGGATGTGGTGACCCTTAAAAGTGAACGTCATATACTTTTTATCTCAAAGCTGATCAGTGGATCCAACTGAAACGTCCCATAATACTTTGCCATGGTCCCTGGTTTATGACGTTTGCTTTGCAAGCTACCGGTCCCGGGTTCGAATCTTAGTTGAGATTGAGACTCTGTTTTTATTCATAAATATGTTTTTAAGGGAAAAGACTATAGGACTACGTGGGAACTTTATATATGGGATAATTATGATGTGGGTGGAGGTATACACTCTCCGAGTGTGCTTTAGTTTCAATATCACTTCTCATTATGACAAGGAGGAAATACCCTATTTTTTTGTTGTACAAAAAATAGTAAGTCTAGTTAGCTATTATTTTGTTGTACTGATTTTTTTTTTCTCATGTGGTTTTTCCTATATTTTTACACTGGGATTTTTCGCCCGGCAGTTTGTTTACTATCCATGCTTGGATCTTTTCAAAAATATGTCCAAGCATAGACAATATACAAAGAATGTGCCTCCTAAAAATTAGTGACAATTCAGAGTGGGATGTGAATGTGAGAACAATTTAAAGGGATTTAAAGAGAAAAACCTGTTACGGCCCACGAACACAATAGAGCCTTTACTATTTGCAAACAAAAATCGTTTTATTCCCAATAAAGACGGACAACATCATTACACCATACACTGGACAACGCCACACATCGGCTATTGATCAGCCAAACCTCCACAAACATGAGTAACAACCATTAAAGCTCTAGGTATTTAACAGACGATCGGACATCACGTCCAATCACATAGCTCGCTTATCAGTTACTGCTGATCAAACGTACATTATTTTCTCATTAATCCTCGAATAAGAGCAGCTCTCGAATATGCGCTCATTCGAGTGAATAAGCGCCTATGTGTAGGCCTAATTAAACACTTTGAAAAACAGGGTAATAAATACAATGTATACATTCAGTGTTCAAATGACTAATAACACAATTAAGACAGAAGCATATATTTATAAACGTGTTAAGATGATGTAGGGTCTATGATAAGTCTACTGAACTACGAATACGTGAGATAGGTAAAACCCATGGAAAGCGCCACAACAATATTTTTTTTAAAATAAGCGACGCTCTCGAACAAGCGCAGCACTGAAGCCTCCAAAAATTGTATAAATGGCGTGGCACTTAATATTCGAGGATTAAAGCTAGGCCTAGACTAAGTGCTCATGGCCACTAATAACTTTACACTTCAACGTATTTAAATACCAAAACCAGTGGTAATATAATTATGTAAGCTAGGGAGTAGCACTCCCACTCTTCCGGAGAAGTTTGCGATGTAATGAAATTTTAAATATTAACGAGACATCAGAAATTGAATTTTCCGCAACTGAAGAACTAACAGGCTTTGTAAATCTCAAAGTTTACAATTAATGGTAAATACAGATTTATTTACTATTGAGGGCGCTGCAGAGTGCTGCACAGCAAGCGACTACCCTTTGGTGCTTTTTCACTCACTGATTTTTGGAATTATTTCACCGTTTTTTGTTTTTATTTAATAATAAAATGAAGTTTTATATCTCTTTTGATGTCATCTAACCTTAATGATGTTTGATAGAAACATGTGGATTTGTTGTCTTGGTGAAATTTTGCTTGTATTCGACGAATTTGATGTGTACCTGCCTAGAATACCGCCGATCTATTCCAGTAGTAACGTACGGCTGTGATGAACTGTAAAGCCGGTTACTCACTGCGTCGGCGACGCGAAGGCAACGCGACGAACCCAACGGATCGTCATTTTAGGCTACGTTAAAACTTGGAGATACGCCAGGCTTGAGTTAAGCCCGGCTCAACGCTAAGCCCGGCTTAACTTTGGAAGGCGTTCGGACTAGCGCGGGATTAGCCAGGCGCGAGAATTTTTATAATGAACCGTAACCAGCAAACGTGTTTCTAAACATTGCTCGCGAAACGTACGATCGCTCACAGCGTAAGTAATTGAACGCTGATTGTCATTTTGTTATCCGAAGTCAATGCAAGACCCCCCCCCCCCCCACCCGCAACG
>NW_022740678.1:3465-4964 GCF_011630105.1 Anneissia japonica
AAAAGTTAAACACGGTGGCACGCCAGGCCTAGTTACTATAGGAACACAGCCCGGCTTGAGATAAGCCACCTAGTTCAGACTGGCAGGTGGATAAACCCGGTGAGTTGAGCCGGGTTTATCCGCCTAGTCTGAAATAGGCCTTAATGAGGATCCGTTCAGATTGCAACTGACAATCAGCAGACGGCGTTGCGTCGTCTATCGCTCGCCGGAAGCAAATGTGGATTCGTCGTGCGACGGTTGTACGACCGTCGTACGACGCAGTGAGTGTCCGGCATTAGCGTTGCGGTCGCGTTCAAGCCAAGTAAGTGAATCGACGCTAAACAAAGCCAAGCTCCAGGAATCGATCATGAAACTAAACAGATTACAACAAGAATACGTGGAAGCAGAGGCGGGGACGTACAAGGCTAAAAAAAAATAAGTTTAAACCACCTTTGCCATCTATCCTTTTCGGAAACGCTCAATCTTTAATCAATACACTTGATGAACTTGCAGTTTCTGTTCAACACTTGAATGAGTATAGAAACAGTTGTTTTGGTAGATTTCTCAGAAACATGGTTTAGTGAACTGAACACCCCCCTTCGAATGTGGCTTTAGACGGCTTTCATTGTGAACGACTTAATAGAAATACACGAACTGGAAAATCGAAAGGCGGAGGAGTCCGCATATATGTTAATGAACGATGGTGCCGCAATGTATCGGTGAAAGTAAAGTTCTGCTCGGAAAATCTATAACTTATTAGCGTAGCCCTTCGACCCTTCTATCTACCAAGGGAATTTAGTCAGATAATCATCACCATGGTATATGTTCACCATAGAGCTGATGTAAAGATAGTATATTATAGCCAGTGCTAAGATAGCCGAGATTTATCATCACCTTCAAAATAAATCTCCTAATGCTGCGTCAATAATTCTTGGTAACTTAAACAAATGTAAGTTAAATCACGTCCTACACAATTTATATCAACATGTTAATATTCCAACTAGGAAGGAAAAAACAATCGACCTCTGCTGCAGTAAATTTAAGACGCGTACAAAGCCGAGAAGAAACCAGGTATTGGATCGTCTGAGCACAATATGGTGCAACCTTTGCCTGAGTACATTCAGAAGTGTAAGCGCGAAAAACCTGTGGTTAAATCTGTCAAGAAATAGAGTAAGGAAGCTGAGGAAAAACTGAGGGACTGCTTTGATAATACAAACTGGGATATTTTTCTAGATAACGCGACTTCAATAGATAACGCAACATTATACCAGAGGTGAAATTAAAAGTGTAGGCAAATAACAAACTGTGAATAAGAAACGAACTGCGTGAACTCATAATTAGTGAACAGGAAGCCTTTAAAAATAATGACTCTGAGCGTCTTACTGAAATTGAATTGTCTATAAAGAAGAAAACAAAGGAAATGAAAGCAAAATATGGCCAGAAAATAGAAAAGAGAGTTTTAAACATAACCAGAGCCTTGCAGGCGTCAACGTTCCTAGGCATGATACATGACTTAAAAG
>NW_022740679.1:0-1193 GCF_011630105.1 Anneissia japonica
GTAAGGGATACCCCGGTGTGCTGGAACAGACAGTCCCTGTGGTGGACGACGAGATTATTATTATTGTTGATGTCAAATAGGCAATAACTATATTTATTTGTTTATAAATATATTTTACATATAAAATGTTCTGACCAATTTTCCATATATATAATTTTTTTTTATGGTTTTGTTTACAATTAAATAATTTAAAAACATACAATATTAATAACAATAATAATAACATTTTTTTTGTTTTATAAAATGATATGAAAAATGTTTACAATTTGATTGGAAACACAAGACTATAAAATTATATTGATTTACCGATCCATAGCAATATAATTTTGTATTTATTTACAGAATGATACTCTGCAGTTTTAGTTTGTAAAATGAGTTGTAAGTTGGGCCATTTACTTAAAAATCAGAAAGATAATGAAAATGAACTTCAACTTTTATCATGGATTTTAAATTTGTATTTTCTAAAGGGCAGACAACATTTTGTTAAAAATAACAATAATCAGGTACGTTTCATTAATACTGGAGTACGACAGGGGTGTATCCTACCACATGTATGTATACTACCTTAAATAATATGTTATTTATTTTAATGATTTGACGGTGTTTTATTACACAACTAATTTATGGTACTACTTCCGTTGATAGCTATGCTGCATGGTTGATGAGATTTGAAACTGAACTTTGTATTGACCTGAAGATTGAGGTTGTTATGCACGTAATACTTTAAAAACATCTTTTCTAGGAAATCTTGGAAACATCTAAGATCCATAACAATTATTTTTATATTTATTTTTCTCTTTCAGGTATTTGTGTACTTGATCATCTTATTCCCATGTGTATCAGCTCCAGGACTATATACGGCAGCGGAACTAGAAGAACACCGTGCTGTTTTTAACAGAGAAGAGTTGATAGAAAATTACTTCGAGGCTGGATACACTGCAGCCGAAATTATCGGGTTTTTACTTTTAAGGCATAACATTATTATAAGCTTACGTCAATTACGACGTATATTGAGGGGGTTAGGGCTACGCCGTAGGGTACATTCACCATTAGAAGATGTGATTGCAGTTGTACAAGATGTTCTCAATAATTCGGCTTGTTCGATGGGTTACCGTTTTATGTGGCGTTTATTAACCACACGTTACCATTTACGTGTGTCTCATGAAACTGTGAGAATAATTCTTCAGGTTTTA
>NW_022740680.1:0-577 GCF_011630105.1 Anneissia japonica
TTTAACTACTGTTTATTTGCATTGTTTATAACACATAAAGTTAATTCATTTGATATTTAACAAAATTGAAGTTTGTGGTTATCTATGAGTTGCATATTTTGGTAGTTAAAGTACTGTATACTGTATGTCATTTCTCTACTTTGTTAGTGAAATAACGTTTTTAAAACTTTTATTTCTACTATCAAAAAATGTTATTCAATGGCCATTGCTTTTCAATTATCTCTCAGAACATTATTTGCATCTGCTGTAATTGTTAAAAAACAAATGCTTTTAAAGAAATTTTAAAAAAATCACATATTGATCTCAGTTCAAAGGAAAAAATAAAAGTTATTTCTAAATTTACAATTTTCACCTATAAACCTCTTAATTTCACAAAAGAGTGGGTTCGAGTGGGTTCTTTTTCAAACAAATACATCCTGCCTAATATATGTGTGTTTAGATTAGATCTTTTGCTTTAACTTTGGAAACTGAGATCATTTTAGATACTATTTCTGTATAAACTAAATTTTTTTATTCATATTACTGTAAACCTAATGGGTTTTGATAAATTTACTCTGCACTACGGAATTTCCAATAA
>NW_022740681.1:0-532 GCF_011630105.1 Anneissia japonica
AAAAAAAAAAAAGAAAAAGAAAAAATAGATATCCCAAAACGCCTCAAAGGTTGTTTTTGGGCGTCAAAACACAAAAACTTCACAGAGGCATGCCCCCAGACCCCTAGGGTAGAGCTATCTTAATCGGTCCCACACTTTCACATCCCCCTCCCTTTCGGACATCTCTCGATCCGTCCCTGGGGGTCATCTCAAACTCGGGGCTTGTCTTATACACGAGTATATATGGTACAAAAAATACTAAGTTTTAACGAACTTTTGCCTGTCATGAATGATTGAATTAACTGATTCCAATCAACCTCGATGTTCACTTTTTTAAACATTGGTTTCATGAAATGATACGTTGACACTGCTGTGTCCTTCGGGTTCCTGGCAACGTATATCACCTGGAAAAAGGAAAAACCGTTGCGTGAAAACAAATTCGTAGTTACAACTGAAATATGGGATTTGTCGATTGACCTTGGATACGGGCATGCGCAGTTTAAGCTATGAATTGGCTTATAGGTCTACAGTACCTTTCATCTTAAAGCTGATA
>NW_022740682.1:0-965 GCF_011630105.1 Anneissia japonica
ATGTATTCACATCACCACCGATGCATGCCTACCGCCGAGATAAAAATTTAAAAGACACTCTAGTTCATTCCGATGTTAAATCCTCACATACCCAACCACCTATTGGATTTACTACCATACTGCTTTTAATCGACCACGATTTAAAACATGCGCTCATGTTTACTCAACCGATATCATCCACGGACCAGCTAGTACATTCAGAATAAAAGACACTTTTTCATGTATTTCCTGTAATATAGTTTACGCTATTATTTGTATTAAATGTCAACTATTATATATTGGAGAAACAAAACGGCGTATGAGTGACCGCTTCACTGAGCATCTACGATCCATCAAACTCCAACTACCTGGTCTTCCAGTTGCCGCCCACTTTTCTACCAATAATCACTCTCTCAAGAACATTCAAATCACCGGACTGACTTTGTGCCATGGATCAGATAACATGAGAAAAAACACTGAAGAACGTATTATATATAATCTTGGAACACTTGCCCCTAATGGACTTAATGTATCATTTAAATCTTTCAGAAATTAATAGGCCCATTTACTGAATATGTTATACCATATACTATGCTGATGTTTATGTTTTTTTCATATCATATATATATTTCTATTTATTTTATTACGATTATGATTTTTCAGGCTTTTCTTTTTTATATATTATTTTGCCATGTTTTGCTCCGACTTATTTTGTCCTACCTATCAGTGCTTTTTTAGGGAGGGAGGTTCCTCACTCCATTGTTCTATTGTTCCTTTGATTTATGCTTTGTTTTATTTACCAGCTTTCTATTGGCTACTACGTTTTGTTCTGCTCACCTATTGGTGCATTCTGTTCTGTGGAACCATGTTTTGAGCCTTCCATATGCTATATTTTGCTATTCTCATGTTTTTCTTTAGCTTGACAAAGGTTGATAACGGAAAACGTTTGCTCACTTCAATAAAATTGTATATCTGGAAACTTATTA
>NW_022740683.1:0-528 GCF_011630105.1 Anneissia japonica
ATGCCTACCATTGTTTTCCTGAATTTTTTAGGCTTGGCTTGCGCTTCATAACCGCAAGGAAAAGGTGCAATGGCAGTACCAGTACCAATATACATAGGCCTATATATATAATTGTTTACAGTAATATATTTTGTTTCGTTTGTATTTTTTTTTGTGTATATCTATAGTTAATTAGGCCATTGTTAACATCAATGTTGGTGAGAGGCGGCCACACAATATTTATTTCATTTATAAGCCATGAAATACTCGCACCTGGGGCTGAAACATAGCGTGAGCTACTTCACAACCTGTCAACAGTACAAGCTAGTGTAACCAGGGAGTTGTTATTTCTATAATAACTCCCTGGTGTAACTAAGCATGGCCGGCCGAGAATGGTCAGCGTGTGGTTCGAACCCTCGACAACGAGTTCCACAACCTGGACGCTTCGCTGCGCCAAACCACCTTTGTGAGGTATTTTTGTTCAACTATACAGTTATATGATTCATAATTGTAACTTTCAGGGGCGGATTTAGGGGGGGGCCGGCCCGG
>NW_022740684.1:0-19386 GCF_011630105.1 Anneissia japonica
TCTTTAATACTACTACCTGATAAACTACAATTTCGCAAGTGAAGAGATACTATCTTAGGTGCAATATTCAACAGATTTCCTAAAGTTGCTCCTGCAATACTCTGAAGCTGACTGCATCCAATATCAACTTCATCACATTCTAGCATGATGTTCTCATTTACACATTGAGCAATTAAAGCGTCCAATTGTTTTACAGTGGATATACATTCAAATAAATCAAACTCAGCTTTTAATTTAAGTAATGCATAAATAGTTGCATCATCAATGTCATGGAGAATATTGCCATAAATGTTAAGCCTTCTTCCCCAACTCGCATCCAATGTATCACATTTGTCCAGCATATCCCTAATGATGGTTCCCTTAAGCTGGCATTCTTGCATACCAAGCCATTTTATGTTGGGAAATTTCCTTCTCATTCGAAAAAGTAATAATTCATCAATATCACTCAGATTGTTATACGAAATATCAAGATTCTGTAATTTATTATGTATTGGACAATTCAGGATCATGTTATTTACAATTGTACCCACAAGATTACATCCCCGCATACTAACTTTTACAAGGTCTGGGGCAATATACAATAAATCAGATAATGTATGTCCTTCAATATCATTTAGACTATTATTGTCGATTTTGAAATGTGTCAAGACCAGAATTTTTTCATTTTTTTTTAAGTCACTAACCATGTCCTTTATAACAACAGATGATAATTGACAATTTCTCACATCCAGTACATCTAGTACTGGAGCATTAACTAGTAGAGTACTTAACGTAATTCCTTCTATGTCACGAAATATGTTGTCTTTCAGTTCCAATATCTCTAATGCTGCACTTGCTGACATATTGAGACTGCTGACCATTTTTTCTAATTCTGCACCTGATAAACTACAGTTTTCCATTGTCAGAGAAAACAGATTTGGCATATTATTCAAGAATCCTTTAATACCAGTAAGCTTATTCATTGAAATATCAAGATTGCTAAGGTTACTGTGACACTTACTGAATACACTGTTAATAAATGTATCTGATAACGAGCAATTAACAAGGTTCAAGCTTAATACGTCTGGTACAAAATTTAGTAAATGAACTATTAGGAACCTACTGACATTATTACTGCTAAAGTCCAAATCTAACCCATCATCATAAACTAATTTCAGATTTCCAAACTCAGTAGTAATATCCTCAAAAAAAGTATAACTACCAGATAAAAAAGCTTTTGTTGTAGTGATACATCTTTGATCTTTGGCAGCAAACAACATGTGACTTAACATTTTATGCGCTGGATTTTGTACTGATGATTTAGCTTCAATCCATGCATCTAAAGACCTTTTAAATGCACTTGAACACGACCTGATTTCCAGCATGCGTACTTCTCTTAATTGTTGTATCAAATGGTCATTAATACAAATTTCAATATCAGGATGCACAAACATTCTGAGGGAATCACAAATACTTGGAAAGTGTTTTTTAATTGCAAGGTTCACTCCAGATATGAAAGCATCCAGTCTTTGTGCTACAATCTGTTGCTGTGTTATTTCTAACCTCATCAAATATTCCATAAGGGAACGATAATCCATTCCATTATTTGTAATCCAATGTTGCAAGAGTTTATCAGCATCAGCACCAAGAAAGTTAACAGCGAAGACACGTGTCATATGTAAATACTCATTAGACCTTATCGTATCCAATTCTTCAGTGGAGAAACTTTTCTCTTTTTGACATTGCCTACAAAGGAAGAACCCTGCCAATGATTCAGCTATCAATTTATGAGGAGCTGTATAGAACTTTGAATGGTTTTGTGCACCTTGTGTTACCTCTTCATAAAGTATTCCAATTGCCAGTGCCAAGTTGTTTTCATCTCCATTTGAATTGTATTTAGTTAAGTCGTCAAACTCTATAGAAAACTTGTTTTTTTTTAAGCTTTCATACATACATTTTCCAAGAATTGAAAAACACCTTTTATACATCTCCTGAATATTGGCAAAATTAGAAACCTTAATTTCTAAACATTTTTTCCTTTTGTATTGATTCAAAATGCAACAAAACAATTCCTCAAACAGGCTAGCCAAATTTGGTGGAAGGTATTGATTTTCCTTCCACATTGTGCATATTGAGAGCAGCAGCATTGGTGAACGACACAAGTCATATAATTTACTTTTTTCATCAATTTGATCTTCATTTTTATATTTATGCAACTCTGTTATCAGTGATTTGCCTAACTTAGGCTCATTCTTAAAGAATTTGTAAATAAATTTCTCTATGTTCTTTGAGTTAAATCCTAAAACCTTAACATAAACATCACTTTCTCTTGCAATTTCCTTAGTATTTCCAGGGCGAGATGATAAAATCACATTGCTTTTCCGTAATATCTTTTTTATGAATATATCAATTGGGTGTCTGGCTTTAGGATTCAATTCATCCAGTCCATCTAACAACAAAACAACTTCACTACCATGTGTTCTTATAAAACTACCAAACTCATCAATTGTTACATCCATATTTTGCGTCTGGTTGAAGTCGTCCACATATATTCCATTCAAAATAATATCCATAACATTTTCATCTGATTTTAAATCCCTAATATCTATTAGAAACACAATTTTTCCATAAAAAGTGTTTTCTATCTCATTTGCCCATCGGTAGGATATATACCTAAGAAGAGTGGTTTTCCCCATCCCTCCCTCCCCTTCAATCAATACTTTACATGAATCTTTGGATTTGATAACATCCAGGATCTCTTCCAATGATGCTGGTACTGCATCCAATCTTCTACCTCTACCATCCCTCTTAACTAGTTCCAGCTCAGTAAATAAACCATGAATATCTAGTTCATCGTCATTGTACGTTGGAGGACAGTAGTATCTAGTTTGTTTGAGACACTCTTTCTGCTGTTCTAACAAATAGTTTTTGATGGCCGAGTCTATAAAAGACAAAACATAATACGATGTAAATCAAATAATGATTTTACATAGAGTATTGTCGCGTACAAATAATGTTATGTTAGATGACAATTATTCAAACGTATGTATGTTAGATGACAATTATTCAAACGTATGTATGTTAGATGACAATTATTCAAACGGTCATAACTTTTCTTCCAGACACCCGATTTTGGCTTGAGGAAGTTTGTGAGCTTGGGTCACATTTTACTTTTCTTTGATTTTAATTTTGATTGAAATCTTAGTATGTATTTCACTGGTATGTTTTTTTTTTTAAATTTAAGTTTCTTCATTTCATTTTTATCTGCTTGCAAAAATTACAAAGTTTCTCCGTTATTATTATTATTATTATTATTATGGCAAATGTTTTACGCAAAAAAATAAAGAACTCTGAGGACAAATAATGCAGTTATTTCATGTACAGTACCAACAAAAAATCAGTAATCATTTTATAATCTAACAATGCTGCTGATATCTTAAATTTTAGAGACGATCTATGAAACTACAATGAGCAAAATTGTAGTCTGTGAATACAATCCTCTACTCTTTTAAAACAAATATACCATGGACCTATTAATACTGTGTTTTTGACATGCATGAGCCATATTGCACACAATACCTGCAGCTTAATTCTTCTCTGAAAGACGGTGCACGTTTTTATACTTCAATCGAATTCCGCTCTCCAGTCTAACACAACAGAGCACATGGAACGTTTAACAATCACAAATTTCCTTGAACACTATTCAGGAATTTTTTCCCCAGAAAATATTGGCTTCTTCAGTTGCAAATTTGCAACAGTGCCCTCTATCTAAACACTAACTGTTCATTTTCAGCACCCAGGACTCACCTTTGTCTAACTTTAGTTTTTTCTGTGGTGAAGCTTCTCCATTACCTGTAGAGAAAATGGAAATTGAAAATTTTAACATTATGAGTACAACAACACAGGCTCAGAAGATTTTATTATTTACAGGATTTATAAATTATCTGAATGGATTTTACTTATATTTTATGAATCATAGATAATAATTTGAAGTCATTAAATTGTATATTTTGATAATTTATATAATATTAAATTTTTAAGACCACCTCCCAGAAGTTGGAAGGGAATAAATAAAAAAAAAAAAAATGTTTAGCGATCAGGTTAGTTGAGTTTTATTTTAAAGTACAATAGCACAGATTGCAAGTCTGGTGATTGTTTAACAAGTTGATGTTTAATAAGGCAAAATGATACTGACAGTGATGGACCACAATGGAAATAAATTTTTGGTATTTTATTGTTCTTTTATCCATGAATATTATTTTTGTATTCAGAATAAAGAAAAAAAAATTTAGTCTTTGTAAGATAAACTATTAAAACAGTGATACAATATCTGAAACAATCATTCCTACTGTAACTTCAAGCAAAGAGTATAGAATATTAGCAAGAGATCCAGCCGCAGGGGTTTCTTTGAAACGGAATCCTATCTCGACAAGTACTACCACAATATACAAGGGTGCTCTTTGAAATACCTAAAGTCGTTCATATGGGTGCATGCTCAAATATTGAAATTCTGCTCGAAATCTAATAGGTAGCCCCTGAGCTTGTGGCAGTATTTCTTTTCCATTTCATTGTGTGCATGCAAAATCAGAGCAGTCAGACCTCCCTGCTATGATAAAATCTTCACTTCAAATTCTTTGTATATCACTATTGGGTGACTGAGCTATTCCGTCATATCCTGAATGACGAATGTCATCTGCTTCATGATACAGTATGCTTCTTGGCTCTGTAATTAACCCTGGAGTGGTCGTATGAGAGTACCGATTGCAAACACAAATAGATACCATTTATCGCTAAGGATATAAAATACTTCAATGAAAATCATACAAGAGATAGATAATAATCATTGTAATAATAATAAATAATAATAGTAAAAATAAATAAAAATAATAATAATAATAATAATAAGGGTGATAATGATAATTGTAATAATAAACTAATAATAGTGATTATAATTATCATTATTAAAAATAATAAAATACTTTAATAATAATAATAATTAATAATAGTAATAATAATATGATTTTGCTCTTGAGTAGTTTCTCCTGTTTAAAATGTGTATCAACCCTTTTTTGTTCTTTTATTGTAGGTATTCTATAATTTTAAATTTTTCTGTGCTTTTTGATGGAATTTTGATGCTGATTCCTTTTTTCCTTGACCAATTTTAATGTGATTTTTTTGGAATTGTACATTTTTGCAAGTTTTGTAATTGCTTCGTCTATTTTAATCGGAGACAATAAATTTTATTTTATCGTATCTTGTTTTGATATTAATAGTGAGTTTTAGACCTGAAATTTAGACCTGAAGTAATTTCTGGGACAGTTTGATGTCATCTATTCATAATTACCATATATTGCATGAGTCATAGATAGTAATTAAAAATTAAAACTTCTTCTTTATTAAAAATAATTTCTCCCTCCACCTAAAGACTACTTTTGGGACCGGGGTTTTCCTGGGCTTTAGCAGATTTGGAGTGTACAGTTAAACTTGCATATTGTCAACTGTGCCTTTAGAATCAAATAATTTCTAAGTTGATCTTATTTTACATGCCAGATTGTTGTGTTTTCCATTAATTAACAAACTGTAAGTTGAATTTTATCTAAGTTGAACAATATTTAAGTGGCATTTTGGATTTGATTTAGGCAAGTTCAACTGTATTTGGGGCTGCAGATATGTGGTCTTTAAAATTAGTCTTTAATTGGAGGGATACCTGCTTTGTTTACTATACTCACCAGAACTTTTCAAATTCATTAGAAATGATGACAACTTGTCTTCTGAAAGGAAATCCTCACTTTCAAGAAATGCAATTACTTTCCACGGATTGGTAGAGATGGTGACTGGAATTTCGTACTTCTGTTGAACCTTCTGAAGATCATTAATTGAAAAGTTTTTTCCCATAACAACAACATTTTGACGATATGCTGAAAATTGAGTTATCTCGACTTTATCTGGATAATTCTGATAATTCTCAATTATCTTCTTAAAACACCTCAATCCAGTTAGTTCAATTGTTTCAAACAAAATTGAAATGTTTGTTGGTTTCAAAACGTCTGCTACTCTTAGTATTTGGAATAAATCAAAAGCGGATTTAGCTTCCTCTAAATTTGTTTTAATTTCTGATTTATCAGTGTACAGAACCCTTAACATGTCTACGTACTTTTCATCTTCCTTGCTGATTTTATCAGATATTTCCACCAGGAGTTGATTGAAATCTGTTTAAAAATGAAAAATGTTTCTAAAAATAATAATAATAATCAATATTTATATAGTGCCTAATGTTAATAACCTCTAGGTGTTTAACAACAACATAATAAACAAAAAACAATAAAAATAAAACAAAAATCACAAAGAGCAGCGATGCAGTAGATAGTGACATTCAAGCAGTCTCACCCACTGATGTCAAAGTAACGTCGCTGTCTCAATGAGGCTATTTACACGCAGGTAATCCAAAAAAGGCAGCATGCTGGGCTCCGGCACTTCCCACCACAGGATAAGCCTGTGGCTCCACTA
This sequence comes from Anneissia japonica, assembly GCF_011630105.1. Taxonomy (NCBI): domain Eukaryota; kingdom Metazoa; phylum Echinodermata; class Crinoidea; order Comatulida; family Comatulidae; genus Anneissia; species Anneissia japonica. The sequence continues at coordinate 6,487 of NW_022740684.1, forward strand.
CCGTGCACTGCCGAGACAACGACGTTAACTTGAGTAAGGAAAAGGTGTGACCACACCTGAAAACATATTTGGTAATACGTCAGCATTCCAATGCTCGTAATTTCAATTGGTTATTGTAGTAATTGGAATTAGAGTTTAAATACTTTACATTTGTTGTTATCTCAGCAACTTCTTCAAGGAAACTTATGAAGATTAGGGATTACAATCCCCAAATCTATTGGTAAAATAAATTTTTAAGAAAAAGCAACACCACTCATATCGGAAACATTTCCCGAAAGCATCATACAGGTACTACAAACTACCGTACTTGCGCGAATAAGTGCCCCGTTTGAATAAGCACCCCTCTCGAATAACCGCCCCTTCTAATTTGGATAAGCGCCCCCCCCCCCCAATAATAACATAAGATTTTCTTTTAATAGCAAGTCACTAATCCAATCAATCCTGGGACTGGTTGTTGGCATGATTTGAGCTGCAGAGTGGAAACACATTTTTAGGTCAATATCAAAATGAGAATATTTCTCTTGGACAGAATGAGAGCTCTAATTCCTGGACAAACAGTATATTTCCAACTTTACTCTTTTTACACATGTCTATACCTAGTCATACTTCTCTTTTTCCGACCTTTAGCAAATTCTCATCTGAGTTTCAAGAAAAAAATTCAATGATCCTGCCATCCTGCTAATCTCAATCGGGCCGATGGCTAGCAAGCTAACAACTACCCACTACGTACCACTAATTGCATTCTTGTCATGAGCCATGTTCACTGGAGGGTTATATTTTCTGCCTAACCACCATTCGTAATGTCCTTAAATAATCTTTTTTCATTCAAAAAATGCCTCTTGAATTTAATAATTTCCAATAATAATAAATAAATAATAATAATATTAATAATAATAAGGTAAGAACTTATATAGCGCCATTTAAAAAACCGAAGAAATTATCAGTGGCCAATTTAGAATATACTGTAGTCCAGTAAAACCACAGATAGTTCCCACCCCTGATATCGTTGAAAACTAAAAGAAAAATACTGTTAGCCTAGGCCTACATGATTTTTTCAACTTTTGTGATAGGCCTACATATTCAGCCAACTTTCAAAGTACATGTACCTTATTTATTGGTGTGTTAAAAGTATTAATTTGCCTATCAAATAATGTTATCTCTCCCACCTCCCTAAACCTATCAGAGATTTTTTCTGGTACCCTCATCGATGCAGGGGTGGATTTAGGAGAAACCACTACCCCCTCCCTTTTTTTTAGGAAAGTAAAAAAAATAAATAGGTAATTGATTCTCCCAAAAATGCATCAGAGGTTTGTTTTTGGGAGAGAAATTGTCCAAATTGCCACCCCTGACCCCAGTTGTACATCTCTAGCTCCACTCCGACAGGACTCTAGTCGGCCACTTGGTTCGGACTCCACTTTCGAACATGTTGGACACCATGTCCTATCAGCAAGTTTTGGCTTTTAAAATTTTCGTCAAATTTTGGATAAAGACAGCTTCTGGCTAAAAAAAATTGTTGACTTTAGCCAATTGGCTAAAAAAAAAAATATGTTAGAGTGACCCTAGCTTAATATGATTTCCATGCTGCGGCTTGTAAGCTTTTCAAGCTTAACCATGGCTCCACTATGTATGAGTGTTTCAGGCAGTTGTATGAGGGAACGGGCCTCAGGTTTGTTCACATATGTTTATTATTTATGGTATAAGAACTAATCCATGTAAAAAAATGTTCTTACAAATATTTCCTACAGGCACAGAAAAGAAAAGCCTCAGTTTATGGTGTTTGAACTACTTTGTGTTTTATAATACAAAGAATATAGCAAAAAATACAAATACAAATACAAATACATATTCCATGCTTTCATCATATATCAAATAAAAATGAAGTACAAGACAGGTATTAAAACCACATCAGCTTCAAAGACATAATGAAAAAAATAACTGAACCGGATGCTGTAAATCAAATTTATATGTGGTAATTTTATAAATATTTAACTAACCTTTATTTTTCAGCTCTCTCAAACGTTCAAGAAATGATGGTATGTTATCTTCTGTTAAAACAGTTGAAGTTCCTTCAAGATATTGAATTAATTTCCATGGGTTATAATAAAAGTTGCCTTTGTATAGTTGACAAACAATTTGAAGATCTTTGAATGAAAATTCTTTTCCCAAAGCAACAACCTGTTGACGGTGTGCTGAAAATCGGGTGATCTCTACTTTATCTGGATATGTCTCATATTTCTCAATTATCTCTTTCAAATATTTCAATCCAGTTACTTCAATTGTTTCAAACAAAACTGAAATGTCTGTCGGCTTTAAAATACCTGGTGCTTTTAGAACTTTGAATAAATCAAATGCAGATTTAGCTTCATCCAAATCTGATTTAACATTTGCAAGATCTCTGTACAGAACCTTCAACATGTCTACATACTTCTCATCTTCCTTGCTAATTGCAAAAGAAATTTCCACAAGCAGTTGATCGAAATCTATGTAAAACAAAAGAAATTATGTCTATAACTAGAAATTGCAAATTGCAAGTGAAGTGCTGCGAAGTACAACTGCATATAAATGTTATACAAAATTATTTATGCGAGTCAAGTGAAAATAATGAATAATAAAAATATAACAAATTATATGAGACACGACCTATTGTCTATATTAGAACACTTCTCATTGGGTAACAAAGTCGTAATTTATCATTTTTGTCAAAAAGTGTCTATAGTGGTGAATTATAGTTTAGGTTTTTTTAAATAAAGTTTCAAAAATTTCTATGTATGTGGAAAATGTAGTTGATTACCAAAGGTTACAATTTTTATTTTGAAGACTGCATGGTCTAGGAAGTGTACATTTTTTTTATGGAGCAAGTTCCAAGGGTGGGTTTTCTAGGGGCGAGATGACTGCCAAAGAGTGTTGCTAAAGTGCGAGCCAGCGTGTTATTTGATCACAAGTGCAAGACATATCACAAGTGTGGGCCAGCGAGCCATGACGTCACGACAATAGATAGAGACGTTAGCGAGTTGTGCAAGGTATCGGCTGAGATTTGTGGAGTACAATTCAAAAAACAACTATAGGTCTAATAATGAATCATTGTGATGTTAAATAGATGTGACCTTAGGTGATTTTTAACTATTTGACAGTGATTTTTGGGGGAAAATGGGAGTGGGGTGGGAGCCAAAAGTAATTTTTGAAACACTGTTTGGAACTATTTTACCCAATCATCAACCCTGTTTCTCCAGCTTCCGATCTCCTTTTGATTTTTCATGCAGTTTAATTCTTTCATCTTGCTGCTTTGGTGTTAAATCAGGAAAGATATATATTTTTATTAATTTTAGGAATTTTACTTTAAGGGTTTTGGCCTTACTATTAAGGATTCAAAAAACAACTATAGGTCTAATAATGAATTATTGTGATTATTATTATATTAAATAGACAATGATAACTATCAAAGAGCGACGTTGTTTTTCATTGGGACCTTCGTCCCTTCAAGGCTAGGCCTATACCATCCTAGCTAGTCTAGGCCTAGAGTAGGATAAGGCTAGCGCGACATGCGGACGTTGGTACGAGTAGGTTAGTCTACAAACGTCGCCTAAAGTAATTGATTTTACCCGGCAGAACGAAAGAAGGAAACTCCGCTTTTTAGTCGTCTTAGGCCCTTGTTTTTAGACAAATGACCTTTCAGAGGTCAAATTGCTGTCATGAATATGAATTGGCTGCTTCGCAGCAAAAAATGTGGTTTTTTTTTTATGTTTAATTAAAATTACACTCTCAACACGATCATCTGGGCTCATTATTTTGAAAATGGTAAATGATGATAAAAGTAGAGCCATAGAATCTCCAACGAAATAAAAAATCGACCCAAATAAAATGTATTATTTAGAAAATATTGTATTAGTTATATAATTTGATGTGTATTAATGTCGAAATGCGTAAGTCCAGAAAATGAGTGGATACAACGTTTACAGACATCAATAATAATGGTTAATTTTGTGAAGATGACAACAAAACTGTTACATTACAACTGTTTAATTACTTTTACCTGATTCCTTCATCCTTCTTGAGTGATGTACTTCTCACACCTACAGTATACTATCCTAAATGCTCAAACTGATGATCTTCACACTAAAATTGATTCATATAAAAATTTGGTCATTAGAAAAAGTAATGTTTTGTTCATAGCAACACATCACTCATTTACAGGCCTAAAATTTATGGTTATACATGTACCATAATTTTAGGGTATAAAACTTGAAGCATGAAAAGGAGCCTTTGAAACCAGTGGCCTACTAGGAGTTTTGAAGTGGGGGTGCTGATGGCTGCGCAAAAGTGAAGTTGTGGGCTTGATGATCACTTGAGGGGGCGCAAAACTCACAAAAATAAATGTGACTTTAGGTGATTTTTAACTATTTGACAGTGATTTTTGGGGGAAAATGGGAGTGGGGTGGGAGCCACAAGTAATTTTTGAAACACTGTTTGGAACTATTTTACCCAATCTAATCATCAACCCTGTTTCTCCAGCTTCCGATCTCCTTTTGATTTTTCATGCAGTTTAATTCTTTCATCTTGCTGCTTTGGTGTTAAATCAGGAAAGACATATATTTTTATTAATTTAGGAATTTTACTCTAAGGGTTTTGGCCTTACTATTAAGGATTGCTGATTTCTGTATTTGGTAAAATTAATTTCATTAATTGTGGGCGGTCGTTATTTTCCTAATAATTTTACCAATCCTATTATATAAATTATTACGGTATATTAAATATTAATTACAATCATCAACTTTAACATTTACAATTAAGAAATCCAACAGGTCCTAGGTAGTGGAACTGTCATGTTTTCTCTTGACTTGATCATTAGTTGGTTCATCAACATTTCTTTAGGATTACCTTTATTCCTCCTTCTATTGCTGTCTTTTTGTTCGTTTAAACCAGGGGTGGGCATAAAAATTGGTTGGAGGGAGGCCAAAGTGAATTTTTTATTTAACACTAGGGCCGCAACCAAACATTTAATGTTTACAGTGTGCTTTCAAAACCTTCATGCACTGCTTTTATACCACTTTATTCTCAGTTTTAACATAACTGTTTTACTGATATTGATAATCGGTGCCAGGAAGTAAAAAACACCTGTGTTTTCTAGTAAGAAATATTTGGCGGGCCGCACACAGGGTTTTTAATTCATTTTTGCGGGTCGCAAAATGCCCACCTGTGGTTTAGGCCAACTCCTCTAGATTTTCTATCATGTTTTTCTCTCTGTTCTGTATTCTCTCTACAACAGTAGCAAGCTTATCCCACTTACTGTATCTACCAATGCCTGAAACATCCATAAATTTCACCTCAATCTTTAAGTTCTGTTTTAGGAAGCTCACTAGCAATAGTGGTACTTAAAGTAGGATTTTCAACTAGTTTTAACTGAATGTCTACACAAAATTCACATTGCCACAACATATTTATGGAGGATTTATTTTACAGTTTATAATCAGAATTGGTAATCTTTGCACATGTATCTTGCGTCCATTTATCGCATAAGTTAAAAATGTACTGCCTTATCGCTTTTCTTTACAGGTTTGCCACAGATATGCATGCACAGGTTTGTTTGACAGATCCTGTGCACCACCATGTGGGTGAGCATTTTACAGTCTTGACTTGTTAGTCTTACATTTTTAGAGACCATCCTACAGAGCAACACGTTATCCAATTTTATGCTAAATGTTTGTTCGTTTGTTTAATTTATTTCTCCACACAAATCAGGGGCGGATTTAAGGGGGAGCCGGCCCGGCCCCGGCCCCCCTTTTGGGAGGTAAAAAAAGAAAAAAAAGAAGAAAAAAAGGAAGAAAAAGAAAAAAACGATAGCCCACAATGCCTCAAATGTTATTTTCGGGCGTCTAGAACACAAAAATTTCCCCCTAGGACATTGTTGTCTTGATCGGCCCAAATTTCGGCCCCCCTCTCGGGCCCCCCCTTTTGGACATCTCTGGATCCGCCCCTGCAAATGAACATACATAACAAAAGCATAATACAGTAGTAAAACGAACTAAGAATAATAGTAAATTACAGAATAAGTGTGTGGAGTAGTAGTAGCAGTAGCAGGAGTAGTAGTAGTAGTAGTAGTAGTAGTAGTAGTAGTAGTAGTAGTAGTAGTAGTAGTAGTAGTAGTAGTAGTAGTAGTAGTAGTTTTATTTAAGGCCACAGTAATAAAATATGGATAAAAACAGTATTTTTATTTTTCAATATATAAATATCAGAAATTAATAAGGACATGATGGAACATCGTAGGCTACCCTGTAGCTTTTCAACGAATAAAGTCTTATAAAAAGTCATTGTGTAATACAATGTTCCCACCGGTTACTTGGACCTGTTCAACCATGAAGCCTCTGTGGTCTAATGGTTATGACGCTCGCCTTGACAGCGAGAAGTCGCAGGTTCGATTCCCGCCAGAGGCATTTTATTACACAATTTCTTTATTCATTTATTTACAGGACTACATTCGTTGAGAGCTATGCTACGCGATGTATTAATGTCCTTTATTAAAACACTGTATTTACCTTTCTTTGATGATTTATTATATATAATTTAACAGTGTTAACGGCTATCTTGATTTATATTATATGTATCTATATTGTTTCTAGCCATACCTATTGTGTAATGGAGTGTATCTGGTGGTATTTGAATCTGTTCAACCATGAAGCCTCTGTGGTCTAATGGTTATGACGCTCGCCTTGACAGCAAGAGGTCGCAGGTTCGATTCCCGCCAGAGGCATTTTATTACACAATTTCTTTATTCATTTATTTACAGGACTACATTCGTTGAGAGCTATGCTACGCGATGTATTAATGTCCTTTTTTCAGTGGGATTGAGCACTGTTTCACAAAAAATTGAGATAATATATATATATATATATATATATATATATATATACACACACACATATACACACACATATATATATATATATATATATATGCATATACACACACACACATACATACATGTATATATAGCATACGCACTTCCTCTTGTTATAAAACAATATACTAAATATTTTTAATAACTCACGTAAAAAAACAGTTATTCCAAAAAAAGCTTATGAGCACACGGACGAACAACACCACTGCAAACGCTACCAACTGCTATAGATTTCTCCTATTCTCTGTGCCAGTACACCCACACAAGGAAAGTCCCATCTTACTGTGAAAAGTTCTTCCTGTTGAATATATAAAATCAAACTGACTATGCCTTGTTGTATGAAGAACAACAATGGTGTAAGCGGAGTCTCACTCTGTAAAATTTGTTTAGTTATTGTCCAATAAGTTTTCATAGCAAATTTTATGAATACGCTTTAAATCACTTCACTGCATTTAATAAATAGGTTGAAGAACTTCAGTTTCTTAACTTAGTGTTCAATTGAACATTTATTATTAGTGACCTGTAACAAGTAATGAAAACGTCTATAGAATTGGTATTTCCATTTCAATTGACGAAATCAGAATCTGCAAAATGCAACACCCCATTGAACAACATAGAGTGCTGACTGGTGACGAAGCAATGCAAAGTTATGTATGTATACTCAACAAGATGGCCGCTGTAGGAAAGCGCAACCTTCAGGCTTAGTTTACATATTATTATAACCATGAATAAGCATGAGTTGACTAACTATTATTTCATTAATTATTACTATTAATAATATTAATAAAAACTAGCGTAACCAAAAAGAAGCCAAGCGGAGAATATATTATATTATAGCTTACTGAGAAATTAAAAACGCAACACCACAGTGCTCAAGTTTTATTTTAGTACTCAAAACTTTCAAAGTTAAGTTCCTTAAAAAGGGCGTCCTATTGAAAAATGATGCTTAGGTGTATTTTGATTGGCTGGATCTATGGCAGGAATCTTGTTGAATACACACACACACAGCTCTGCGTATTTTAAACATCAAATGCGTTGGAGTTAGTGCTCTAGTATTCATATCATAACTCTAGCCTATGCAACACCCAAACTAGGACTTGGAGGCCCTAGCCTTAGTTATTATGAGCAAAATAAATAATTTTTGTTTTGTTTATACCTACTAGAAATTTGTGATAGGCCTAGGCTTCTGACAAAGTGAAGGATACTAGGCTACAAGCCTACAACAGGTTCGGTCAGGTACACTATCTAGCCCCACCAGAACAGGGGGTCATGGCACCAGGATTTGCCCAACGGGTGGAGGGCAGTGCCCCTGACGAGGGGGTACCCCAAAAAAAGCAAAGAGGGCGTGGTCGAGCGTCGCTTAAAACATATCAAAAGTTGTCCAGGGGGCGAAAATATTTGACAACCCCTTCCCCCGCTGGCACCACTTTTCCACCCCTGACCCAGAATGCTACTGACGGGTTGGCTGTTGGCTTTAGGCTAGGTAGGCCTAAGGCTAAGTTCTTCTAGCTTCGGCCTGTCCCTAATTAATAAGGCCTACTTGTTAGTAATCGGTAGCACTACATATTTACTAGGCCTGTCACGTCAAAATTGGTCCGGACCAAAAAAGTTAGTTCGGCGGATTTTGGCTGTCAAAGTCGGTCCGCCAGACTAATTTTCGCCACTAACATCGGTCCACCGGGTTGATTTTAGCCGCTAAAATTGGTCCCCATTGGATAACCTCATTGAAGCCATTTCTAAAATGCGGATTCTGCGGAAACGCAACCTAATTTTGTTCCGACTTGCCCACCCGTAGTCGGTTGCTGGTGATTTCTCACAAGTGTATGATACCAACGTAGGCCTAGGTAATATTAGGCCTATTTGTTCATGTTATTTTTACCTGAATCCGCATTTTAGAAATGGCCGCCTATATAATGCCTAGCATAGGGCTTGTGATCACGGTACCCTGACCATTAAAAATTAGCAGACGCACTGGGAAGCGTTGTTCACGGCATTGGACTGCAGCGAAAAATGATTCCCCCATCATTAATGGAACAGGCCCACGTCATGCTTGGCTTATTAGTTTTGGTTTACATTTTGCAATACGCAGCAAAAGTCCATGTCTAGTTTTGTTGTAAAATGCATTTCAAACCAGGCTGGTTTTTGATTTACGTTTTGGAATAGAATTTGGAGAGGGTGTTCGATCAAGTCAGACCTACGTTTTGAATTTGCCTCAATCAAACTGTATTTAGACAAAGATAAACTATAAGACAATAATTCCGTACACATTCGCAACACTAAGTGTAGCCCAAGAGCATGACAGTTTTTTTCTTTTATTGAATGTTCTGGAAATAATTAAATGCCACTTTAGTAGTATGTTCTATCTCCTTTTTAAAATTAATTTACACATGCAATTAATTAGGATTCATCATCTACATCAACAATTGGACATTACAATTGGATATTTCTTCCCACTGGAGTGTACAAATACGAAAACAATAAAACTTACGCGTAGTAATTAACAGCACAAGCAATAAATATGAGAGAGGACATATAGAAAAAGCACTTTCAACGTATAATTTGATAATTAAAGTTATTATTAATTATCTCATGCATCTTATGTTGGCACATATGCGTCACTATACAGCATTCCTAATGTTTATTTTAACATGGAACAAGTTTATGAATGAAATATTCAAGGTTTTTGTAGGACCCCAAATTACGCGTACCGCTAGGCCAAGCCTTACTTTCGTTTAGAGGGTAGCAGCGCCAAGACGCGCTCTGCCACAAGCCATGGACGTACAACATTGTTGTTGTTATTATTATTATTATTATTATTATTATTATTATTATTATTATTATTATTATTATTATTATTATTATTATTATTATTGTAATTATTATTATTATTATTATTAGTAGTAGTAGTAGTAGTATTTTTTATTAAAGGCCACAGTAATAAAATATGGATAAAAACAGTATTTTTACTTTTCAATATATAAATATCAGAAAATCTTTGTCCCACACTAAGATCACAATAAAATTAATATCATTGTGAAAGTCTAATCACACAGAATATTCATTTAAATATTGAAATTGTATTCATGAAAAATTAAAAAAAAAAAGAATCTTTAAAACCGTCTATGCCAAAAACTTTGTAAGGATTTTTTGTACTGACAGTGACATGTTTAATTTTCAACTTAGGATTAAGATTTTCCTAAATAGCTATCTACCACTTTATCCCCACTCCACTCAATCTTGACAGACTGACCCATATTTCCCCTGTGGTAATATCAAGTTACCATTAATATATTCCGGAGTTACAATAGTAGTAGTTGCTGGTTACACACAAATCTCTGCTCAGTTTTGGGATTTATATTTAAATGCTATATTTCACCACTTTTCTATTTCTATGTTTGTTTTTTTTGTGGAAAGTTGAAGGTTAGTATACTTTGCATTATCGTCACTATAACAACTCCCTGGTATATTGTTGATATATAGAAAAGGTTCGACATTTAAGGGCTTTTTTTTGTCATTTAAAAACCATCTTTTTGACTTAAATTGTAACAATAATTCATTATAAAAATGTACTTGATACTAAGGTTACTGTATATCCTGTAAAATTTAGGAAAAAAAAACTTACAAAGTAACAACACAAATTCTACAGTTGTATACTTCCATATTTACTTGCAAGTTCAATTATTTATAATGTAACAGGGCTACGTTATATTAATATTTATAATGTTTAACTTCATGAACAAAGTAGATGAAAACCAAGAATTTTAATTTAATTCAGAAAACAAAAGTCATTTTAAATAGGCCTACATAAATATTTCACCTAGTTGGTGAAATCATTGTTTTATTTCACTTAAAAATGAATGTTCTAAGTGTTTTAACGACGAAATAAATGATATATCAGTGGCAGATCCATGAATTTGATATAGTTTGTCCCAGGAAGTCACTTTCACTGATAGAGGGTCTATACGGGAGCAGCCCTCATGACGTAGGTTTGGTTGATAAATTAAGATTTTCAAAGGCTTTAAATAATAATAGTAAATATAGGCCAAATTATGGGCTATTACAGTAGAAAGCTCCATTGGGACACACCTACAGTATTAAGGGGACACTTTTCTGTGAAATGAGGGGCAATATAATTATCTTTTAAAACTACTTACTCTTATTTAATAAGAGGACGGAGACACATACTGAGTGTGCCAAATGATCAAATAACCCTTATTAAAGGAAACAATTCATTTGTTTTTCATTTTGTCAGAACAGCTACAACAGTCTCAAAATAAGAAAAATTCATTCAACTTTATATTTTGACACCTTTTGAGCAATAGACCAGAATTTTCTCCACTGAATCCTTAGAGTGGACATTGGTATACAATTTTTACCCTTAACCACAGGGATTTATTTTTCTTTGTTTTTCATTTACTGTTATATAGGATTCTTATCTATACAATAACATGTACCCTTTTGTAATTCGTTCTCTATTCATGCTACATCCATCCAAAAATAATGCTCAGTATTAAAAATAAAATTTGGATCATATTGCATCATAAAAAATAATATACGGAACATAAAACAAGTGTGCTATTGTTGTTTGAATTACATTTCTGCTCATTTCATACTTTTATGAATTGTATTTGCTGCATTGAAAGTTATTGCTATAAATTAGTTCTAATTTTAATGTAACTGATTCTTATGTCAATAAAAGCATGCTAAAAACCCTTATTAAGGGGACAATTTCACGTTCTTAGTTTGTGTCCCTTCTTATGGGGACAGTTTTTTTTAGTCCCGAAGGATGTATTTGACACAATTTTAAAAATGATATACATGTTGATAAAATCTTAAATGTTGGGAGGCTAAAATCTGTCTATATCCTGTCAATTTCTTCCACCGATGAATTTCCTTGAATGAAGTGATCCACCCAATCACACGGACGTATAGCAGAATTGCGTGAAACCGAGGTGTACTGTAGTGCTCTGTATACTCTATTTTTCGATGGATGAACTTGTATTGTATAGTTAAGCTTAGGCCTACTTAGGCGACACTTTTACCTTGTTTAGCGCACCTAAGAGACTGGCGGAAAAAAGATAAAAATCAAATTTTATTTAATAATTTTGCAAAATATTCCAGCCATAAGTATCCCAGTGGGAGGGGAAAATAACATTTTATTTGCGAATATAAATTTCAGAAATTTAGGAATTTAAGGAGAGGAAGATAAAATAGGGCTAGTACCTTTTTGTGTGTCGCAGTCTATCACAGGCCTACACCCCTGGTTCTTAATTAATTTATTTGAAGGCCAAACTATTTTTAGATTTGGTCACAGGCCAAAGAAAATCTTCGAGTTTCAAGCAACTTGTTATACTTTATGAACCTAAGGTAAAACTCTGAGATGCTGTGGCCGAAGCCCCCTGTTGTGGCCGCACAAACTTCTGAGGATTTTTGGCAATTTTATTTTTAATTGTACTACAGCACAATATTAGGACGTAAATCCATTAAAATTTTGCACCATAAGATTGATATGATTTTGCCAAAATAATTAAGACACTTAATTTTGCAATATTTCTTGCTTATTGCTGATCTTTTAATTAATTTTTTTTGCTTGTGTAAAACCATCATTTGGACAACGGCAGGAGAGGAGCGATGTCCCGGAACCTCTTAATGGGGTCCACGGCGCAAGGACCAGAAGCTTTAACAATTTAGTGATTTTAAATGCTTAAGGCCTGTAATCGATGTACAGCCTCATATTCTGTAAAGGTTACATATGATTTATTATAGCGTTTCCTGAAATGGGCATTTTTCCACAAAGTAAAACTTATTTTGTTTTTTATCATAATTGACCTTGATTCTTATGTTTGCTTCTCATCGTTTACTCATAGCTAAATACTGTTACCTACTTGGGCGTCCATACAACAACATCCTGTAGGAGTATTTTCAAACCAAACATAAAATTACAGGCATAATCGTAAACACAGTCATACAAAGTTTGTTCAACTTAATAGTTTGGCACACAATATGTA